>NC_071399.1:19858068-20161098 GCF_022682495.2 Desmodus rotundus | reverse complement strand
GATTGAAAGATTGTCCCTTGTGCCTTTCTCGCAGCTAGTGTGATCCAACAATTATAGTGACACGATTCCTTGGAATAAGTTAAATAATAGCTCTTCACATTTACACAGAAACTCTGCTCCTACTTCCTTAGCGGGCAGGCTGTGTGGATGACACAGAAACCGCCATTAGTTTGACCCATTTTCCTGGACTAGTATTTTGTAGTTTGTATTCTTTCTTTTGCTTTGAATGGCTTTACTGAGCTGTGTTATATGCCGTAAATTCTCCAGTCTCCTTCATTTTTATTTCTTTCTTTAGACAGTAAAAATAAATGCTTATCATAAATTTCAAATTATCCAGATGTATATAAAGTAGGAAATAAAAGCCCCAACATGCCTGGAATCTTATTGTTATTAAATGTTTAATGCCTCCTTCCACATTCTTCTTCTTAGCATATATATAGATGCATAGTTTTTGAATACTATTCGGAATAAGATATATATATACACAAAAGTGCACATCATTAATATACAAACTTAGAGGCATTTTCATACCTCTGTAACTAGTTCCTAGATAAACATTATAAATGTACCACAAATTGGATTCTACTGTTCTGCAACTTCCCATATCAGTGTATAGTCACTAATTTCATTGCTTTCATAGATTATTTAACATAAATGTTTTTCATGAGCATTTAGGTAATTTCCAATTTTTCATCATATAGAGAATATGTAATAAATATTTTTATATGTTTAATTTTCCTCTGCTTGAGAAGAACTACTTCTCTAGCACAAACTTGCTGGTTCCATGACAGAGTGGTCAAGCGGTTAGCTAAAATTAGGTGTCATTTCAACTCCTGGGGCTGAGAAGAGACAGAGAAAAAAATTAAAAATGAGAGAGCAGGAAGGTAAAGAAAGGGAGGGAGAGAGGGAAGATGAGGGGCAAAGGAAAAAAGTCCTGTACCAGGTATATATTTATTATTATCTTGGTTTAAGCTTACAATGAGTTATCTAATTAAAGACTACCACAGAAAAATGCCTTTTTTTGACACTTACAAATCACGTTCTCTCTCCTTTCCTTCAAACTCACTTCACACAGGCCTCTCGGCTCTCTGAGCAGCACCAAGGTGGTCGGCAAGAACAAGCGCCTTATGAAAGCTGGCAGAAAGGGAGCCAAGAAGAAAGTGGCTGATCCATTTTCTGAGAAAGATTGGTGTGGTGTGAAAGCACCAGCTATGTTCAACATAATATTAGAAAAACACATCACAAGAACTCAAGAAAACAAAATTGCATCTGATGGTCTCAAGGCTCATATGTTTGAAGTAAGCCTAGCCAACATGCATTCAGAAAGTTTAAGCTAATTACTGAGGATATCCAGGGCAAAAACTGCCTGACTAATGTCTATGGCATGGATATTATCCATGACACAAAATGTGTTCCATGATCAAAAAAACAGCACACCCAGACCGAAGCTCATGTTGATGTCAAGACTACCGATAGTTACTTGCTTTGTGAATTCTGTTGACTTTACTAAAAAAAAAAAAAAGCAACAATCAAATGTGGATGAGCTCTTATGTTCAGCAACAAGTCCACCAAGTCCAGAAGATGATGGAAATCAAGACCCACCGGGTACAGACAAATGACTTAAAAGAAGTGCTTAATACACTGATTCCACATAGCACTGGAAAATGCACGGAGAAGGCTTGTCGATATAGTTGCCCATTCTGTTCTGTCCTTGTCATAAAGTGAAAATGCTGAAGAAGCCCCAGTTTGAACTGGGACAACTCATGGAGCTTCGTGGTGAAGGCAACAGCCCCGGAAAAGTTCCTGGGGACGAGAGAGGTGCTAAAGTTGAACGAGCTGATGGATATTGAGGCCCTAGTGTAAGAATCTGCTCAAAATTCAGACATTTAATGGTATCAACTAGACAATCACATTTGTGAAGAAAAGAAAAAAAAAACATACTTTACATAGGAGCCATGAAATTGTCCTAAGGTGGTTTGAGGCTTTAATGAGAACATCTTCCAAGGCTGAAAGAGCATATGATAATGAAAGGGAAGAAAGAAAGAATCGCCCCTGATCACAGCTGCCTTTCATTTTCGGTAACTGAAGTAGGGCCGTGGAATCCATGCCTGCCATTGGCGCTTTGCAAACTATGCAAAGACTATCCTGTTGTCATCTTCGATGCGGCGAGTGCTATCTGCAGAGTGCCTGAAACAAAGGAGGATTCCTGATCTAAGCAAAGCATTACTGAGAATGATCTATACAACAGTGTGATATAAAAAAGAGAAATGCAAGTAATTTCTCACTGAAGATAATTCAATATTGTGTCAAGGGAGTCATTAGAGTACAGAGAATGAAAAGAAGGAATAGGTATTCAGACATTTAGTTATATTTGCATAATCATCTAAAGTAGGTATCCCATGTCCTCTTGGGGCTAACTAGCATACAAAGAATAAATTAGTAGTTTCCTTTAAAAAAAAACCACATAGGAAATATATTTTTTTAAAGTGTGTTATCAAATAGATACCTCTGGCGTCCATCCTTATTCCAGGAAAGAGAAGCTACAGAATTCTTTCCTTTTATGAACATATAAATGCTAACATTAAGAAATAGCAAGAATAATCTGCATCATGAGGTCACGCTGGTAGCCGAAGGCTGCAAGGAGACAAGGTGCAATCTCTCTCCTCCCATGTGTAGCTCGAATAACACCACCACTTCTCCCCAAAAGACGTCCTCGTTCTAATCTGCAGAACCTGTGAATATGTCACTTTACAGGGGAAAAGGGACTTGGTAGATGTGATCTACAATGGCAGAAATGGATTATCAAAGTGGACCCAACAGGGGTACTTAAAATTGGAAAATGGAGACACAACTTTGAGAGAAAGGGTCGGAGAGATGCAAATTTGCTTAAAGGTGGAGGAAGAGGCCACTAGCTAAGGTGTGTGGGCCTCTAAATTTTAAAGGGTCCTCCTGAGAGAGCCTCCAGATGGGAATGCAGCCCTATCAACACCTTGACAGGAGTCGAGAGAGGCCCATGCTGGAATTCGTACCTACAGAACTGTGACAGAATGAATTTGCCTTGTTCTCAGCCACCGTGACTGTGGTCATTTGTGCCGGCAGCAACAGGAAACTAATCCACATCATTTCTCCATCAAGTTTGAGAATGGAAACCATCAGTTTCTCCAGTTCCTTTTCCGAGAAGGCAAAAAGCAGTATTTGTCTTTTGTCTCTGAAAGGTAAGACTAAGAACCAGGTAAAATGGGGGACTTACCTACAAGACTAACATTTTGCTCACCGGTATTTGCATCCAGACCCTGGTCTCACTGTGCCCTCCTGACCAGTTTTTATGCCCCAAACTGCCAAATCCTAACTAGTTCCTCACTTTGCAAGACCATCTCAAAACCACTGACCCAGGCTTTTCAGCTTGTAAATATCCCCCCTCAATTTTCTCCCTTGGAGAGGCTACCAAGAATCCTTAAGTTGTTACTCCCTCTTACAGCAATAAGTCTGCTATAGAAAACGTACTTTGCTTTATGAACAGTTTTTTTGTGTTTTGAGAGACGTCACACGTAACACGGGGCCGTCCTTCCATCGGCATAACAGAACATGTCATCACTTGGCTTTGATGGTAAAGGCATGTGAACCCAGAGCGTACTTTAAATTCCTCCTAAGCTGAGAAGGCAAATACAACAACAGGATGACAGAAGCAAAAATGTGTATTGATTCAACATGACATTTTTCATTTGTTTTTAATTACATATGCAAATTTTAGATGTATTGTAAGGGATAGTCAAATGAGTCCATCTCCAAACAACAATTCGCTTGGCTTATGCTTCAGAGAATGGAAGAATTCAATCTAGAGCCGAGGACTGATGACGGGGAGGAAGAATCCTGTGAATCTACCCAAGGAACGTATAGGAGACTGCTTTTCCCCCACTTCATAAGCCTGTTTCACCACCTTCGGGTGAACAAATGCCTCACCTCAACAGAATCAGGTCCAGCCACAATGTCTTTATCAAGACTATTCTAGCTATGCCTGCGGCATCCTGCCTGCCTCTCTCCCAACTCCGATTCCCTCCACTGCGCGCCTGGTTGCCAGTCACAGATAAGCTCACACAAGCTCCGCCTTCACACAAACAAAAAGGCTCACAGAATGCCTTCGAGCGTTTGGACATTGTAACTAAAAGCCAATTGGCTCTCTGCCTGTGGAATCTAGTGTTTGTCCTTGTTTTTATTTTATATTTTTAACTCTCTCCAAGCTGTAAGGAAAGTAGATTGGTACATTAGTTTAAGCAATTCACATGACAATGAAGAAGAGTTATAATCCATTATGCCCAAATTACACCTGTCACGTGGAACCAGGTTTGCACTGGTGAACATGACCATTTCGTCCATACAGAGGAACTAATGAGATATTTGAAAATGGAATACATGCATCAGTAAATTGAGAGAGGCATTGTAGGATTAATGAAATGGCAGAGTATTATCAACGAATGGAAAAAATATTTCTTTTGGGTGTTTACTTAACAAAAAGAGCATTTTTCTTCTTTAAAAAATTATATTTCATTTTTATCCTACCCCTTAAAGAATTTGATTCTCAAAATTCTTCAGATTTCTTATGTTGTATTCAACATGGAGAAAGTTCTCTTAACAGAATCTCATGAAAAATAAGCATTTTCATCATTAAAGATAACACTAACAACACCAATAACAATGATGGTGATTATTGCTAATTATTGAGGATTTACTGTATACCCAGAACTTTTTCTTTAACTGAACTTATTGGGGTGACATTGGTTAATAAAATTACATAGGTTGCAGGCATACAATTCTATAACACACCATCTGTATATTGTATTGCGTGTTTCCCACCCAAGAGTTTTTTCAACCTATTTTAAGTTAATGCTCTAAACAGGCACATATAAGAAGTAGGCATCTTTATAGGCGATGATAATTATAATTACGTAGACATAATTGTATCTGGCCATCCACAGACATATTCTTTCTCGTTTCTTTTAAGTTCTCAGTGCTTCCATATATTGCTCCACAAGACTGACTTTTTTTATCAGTCAGAACATTAACTTCTAGAATTCCATTAAGGAGATGAACCATGGTTGCAAAATTCTTTCTACACTGCAAAGTAGTTTTCAGGTTTGGTAACACATATCTAGTCACGTAAAGAAAGGAAAAAGACTACTTAGCAAGTTGTAATATTTTCTGTTTGTCATAAAATAGAAAGGGGAAGAACGTGAGGGTTTTTTCGGGTTAGACAGTGGACACCAGGGTTATCAAAATTGCCATCGTACTACGGGACTGTTTTCCAAAGAGCAGATCGTGAACTAGTTCTTTACTAGTCAAAGTTTGGGCTGAGAACCTATAGCGTCTGCATCACCTTGACCTTCTTAGACATACAGAACCCCAGGCCCCACCCCAATGCAAGGAGATGCCCAACTGATTTGCATGCATCCAAATTTGATAGCAACGATCTAGGGGTTTTTTCCTCAGAAATCAAGGACAACTCAGGGCTTTTCGATCATAGCTGTCCATTAGACATGAGGGCGAACGTGACCTACGAGGTCAGAATCCCCAGCAATAGACCCTGAGCACCTGCATGTAAAAAATTAATTTCACAGGTGGTTCTGACATGTAGCTGGTGTTGAAATCCACAGATAAACGTTTAAAGAAGCTTGCTTCCAACCAGCGAAGAAACTACTCACCCCCCACCCCCAGAAGTTATTCCGAAGCTCATGAAAGAAACATGAAAGCAACCACAATAAACTCTGAAGGGACTCAGCGAGAGGAGCCACTCCATTTACCTCAAAGATGCTGAACTCTCTTCAAAAAAGGTCTTACTCATTTTTACTGAGCTGAAACATCCTCGACTCTTAACATCAGAGCAGTACTTTTTAAAAATTTCTAAATGTTGACTTTCTTATCAATGCCCAAATTTTATGTCAATGGATAATTACTTCAAGTACATTCTGGTATGAATCAGTACTTTTCAATTCTAAAATCAGACACGCAAACAAAAGAGAACAGCTGTTTAGGAAAATAACCTGTTGGAATCTTGATAGTGGGGGCTGTCTTCCACCCATCTCTCTATCTGCAGCACTGAGCAGGGGGAGGGTGCAGGAAAGAATGTTTGCATTTAATTGCATTGGCTGAAAACTTACCGATAGATTGGTGTTTCTACTAACCCGCACCAAACCACCATAGTCATGCGATGCACTTGCCAGGGATCTATTCTACCTTAACAACACTTTTATTTGGACTGCAATTGTCGCAGCCAATCCTGAGTTCAACCCTTGAAACTCTGAAAACAAGGAAACACGGTGCCTTTATGACTACAGGTTGAATATCCTCAAAGTACGGTGGGCTGCAGGTTCAGTGCTCAGAAACTCAGGGAAAAGGAGCCAGTTTCCAGAACTCTGGATTAGCTTCCATTTTTAAATTATCCTTCTTAATGGAAAGCTGTTTCCTGATGAGGACTTGGGGAAATTCCTCTCTGGTATCACTTGTTACTCATTCTTGGCCCTTTCCTCATGTACGTATGCCCTGCTCTTTTGGAAATCTATTATTTCTCTTCTTAACTGCTTATCCCATCAAAGCGTGCTTTCAGAAAAGAACAAGGTAGCATCCACTTATACAATATTTTAATACTAAATATAGATGACCTCTTCCAAAATTATTTTTGTTAGTCATAATTAAAATAATAGGCAATTTTATTGCATAATTACTGGGTCCTGGGCATTGCCACTAAACATATGTACTTCCAAAACCCATTGGAATGGATAACATATTGATCACTGCATTATTCTATTCTACGCAGGAAAACACCGAAGACCAAAGAAGGTGCAGTTGCACACCTGCCAAGGGGCGTAGCTAGCAAATACAGGTGGTCGGCAGTCAGGGTTCTCATACTGGATCTCAACTCTGTTTGTGTCCCTACTGGCTTTTATTTACTAAAAGCATTTATTCAGTGTTAAAGAACCTGGCAGCAGTAGCAAACAAGGAGAAATCTTCTCAGCAGGTGAAGAAAGTAATTGGGAGACTAGAGAAGGAAGGGCTTATCTATAAAAACTGCGTAGGCCCTGGGTTCTCTCATTTCAGAGTGACCCCCGGGGCCTGAGAATCTGCATTTCTAGCAAGTGCCCAGGTGACGTTGATGCTGCCACTATTGTGGAGAAGGGAGGGGATTCTTTCTCACCATCCCTCATCAGTAAACTGCAAAAAGCACACTTCAAAAGTCACTCCTCACTTGCAGCCTCAGACTCTCCCTCATCATCACATTCAGAGTCTGGTTTAAAAGAAAAAAGAAAGTTAGCCCTGTCTGTATCATTTTCTACAAGAGCTTTCAAAGGAAAGGTACACACAAAATGTCCCTTTCCCCTACACAGATTTAGCTACTTATGTTTAAATTTAATGTGGAAAGCCTCCTGCATGCCGCTTCTGATAACAAATAACCCCGGGTGCTCTTCAATGCCACTTCTTCAATTATATTTTCTTTACTGCTCAAACAAGATAAATGGGGGGAATCCAAACAATTTTTCATAGGTCAGAGATTCAGTGCACCTGAAGCAGCCCACGTTCGGTTAACAATACAGCAATAGCTCTTCTAAAATTATCACCTGGACCTTTTCTTTTCCCCCCTCCTCGGGCTGTTAGTCAATTTCCCTTTCACAGCGCTGAGTCTCCTTTCACAAAAAAATAATTAACCGAAGAAATTGCTCAATCTTCCAGTTAAAAAACAATGAGGTACTGCTGTTAAAAGGCAAGCAACTGATTTATAGGCTCTTGGGGCTGATTTCCTTATTTAAATTGTGGTGTGTATGGCTGTGTGCGCGTCCCTCTAAGAAAGATATACCAAGTTCTGTCCTTAGCTAACAATTTTACTACTTCCTTATTGAAAAGTCCATCTTGAAACAGGAGCACGTAATGCCCTTACACAGTTTGGGTTAAATGGCTTGAAAATCAGTGATAGCTGATTTTATTTACTTCTTCCTCTTAACAATTTTTTACTAGGAAAAAAAAAAGAAACTGAGGAGAAAGAAATGGAAAAATCAAATTAGAAATGAGTGTTGACATTTCAAATAGAGGATAATCTCTCTCATCATTTTGAGTGCATAGAACAGTTGTTCCAGCCTACAAGACATGACTGAGAACTAAATGAACAAAATAATCCAATTACACACAGCATCAGAGTTAGGAGTGAAACTGAAACTATCTACCACAACCAAATACTGAATCATTGCCAGCATATGGTTAGAAGTGTTAGAAATTATTGTAAAACGTAAGAAAAGTTTTCAGCTAGAAGAAAGGCAGTCCTTTTTTTCTGAAGCTAAATATCCGCCTAAATCTGGAGAGGGTTCCTAGTCTTGTCTTTGCTGAGAAGATGATACAGGATATGAACACAAAGTGGCCCCGTCTAATAAAGTAACCATCCCTGTTGAAGAATTGCTGGCACGTAGTTTCAGGTGGGGTAAGAATTTTAACACAGGTTTGTGTGCAGAATGACAGTATGCACAAATCAAAAGAGATTCAGCACTGAGAAAAATCAATATCTTATCACTTACACCATTTCAAAGTGGACTGGGCAAAGAACTAGAGACTTAACTGTAAGGAACAGAGAGGGAAGGGGTGGATGACATGAAATAGACCTTTCCCGTCTTCATTTCCAAGATTCCACAGCACTGGCAAAGCCAAGAGACTTTCACTAAGGCAGCAGTGTGCTGTGAGCGGGTCCTTCTTGACAAGCTTCCCTCTGATTTTACATGGGCCTTCTCAGAATCCTACTTGGGCTATGGTTTCAATGCACGGCAGGAAGGATCTAGACTTTATTTACTACCCCCACTTCAGGGTCTCCCTAAAGGGCTCCCACGAATATACTGCCTGTTCACACAGATTCCAAAGCTGAGTGCCATGCTTTGGGCCACGTTCACACGGCTGCCAGACTGCGGTCAGCTCACAGACCTAAAAAGGGAAACCTGCAGTTCTCCCAAACTCCAGGGCTACCTTTATGGCAGGTAGCTCAGCCTTCCTTGTTGGGGTCAAATATCTTCACTCGGCCCATCAAGTTAAGAAATAAGAAAGAAATAAACTGCAACTTTTACCTGCTAATTAATTAGCACAATCTCTAAATGTGGGTCAATCGCTCACCTCTTTCTTCGATTTGTCCCAGTTAGGGCCTGTGCAGCCGCCACCATCTGCAACTTTGATGGAGAGCCCTGCATTTCATTAGGCAGCCAAAGGGCTTAAGGGACAAAAGCAGACTCATGTGCAAGCAAAGTTCCGCCAAATAAATGGACATTAACAACTGAAGGTTGACTCTATCGGCATGCACTGGAAAGATACAGACTAAGTCCACATTAAATGGGGAATGAGGAAAGGGAAACTGGGACATAAGGAGAGCGAGGTTGCCCGTCTACATATGGATGCGCCCACATTTACAGAACATTCCACGAGTCAAATCAGTATCCATGAAGCCCCTATTCTATGTGCACACCCTATTCTAAACACTGCAGGAAACAGGCGAATTTATAGGTACACCCGTCATTTTCAAAGACCGTGTTTTTCTAATTACTGTTTTTCCACTACTGTCACACAGGTTTGTGATGGGTTTACCTTTATTAAAAAGTTGAGTACATTCCAACTACCAAACAAGGCTTTAAACCAGAAGCTAAGCTTTTGTCTACAATTTACTGCATTTTGCTGTGTATAATGCATACATTTTGCTCAAATTTTTGAGGGAAAATAAGGATGCGCATTATACATGGGTAGTACTAATTCCATATTTATATGTGTTTTTAATTCTTTTATTTATGCTTATGTGTTAAAAGTGTGACTCTAGAAAGCAATAACAATATCAGTATGCAAAATAACACCTTGAAATACCACGGTTGGTTTTATTTCTAAATATAAATAAATACAAAATTGAATTTAAAAATTAAAACAAGTTTTTTTTCCTGAACGGTTGGGCTGAAAATGTGGGTGGCATTATATATGGCAAAATACGGTATTTTAAATTGCACCTATTTAGACTCAGTTTCTCTACCTCTTCTTCCTGTGCTCCACCACAGACCACACTCAGTCCTGCCACCATGGTTGTCCCATGCCTCCCCGTCCCTGTCCCTGAAACAAGCTTTAACTACTTGTTTATCTTTTATGCCTCTATGGAAAGATCTAGCCTCTTGGAAACCTCTCAGATAACATCAGTCAGTTTTTCCTCTATGAACTCAAAAGAATGGGTATATAATTATCTAACTTTAATAGCACTTCCAAACCTGCCTTATTTTCATTCCTCCCACGCGACTGGGGGCTGGCTCCTCAAGGCATGATCTAATTACTCTAATATGTAAACAGATTTTCCCTAACCCTTAACTAGGATATGGAACGGCAACACTTGTGTGTGACAGGTATTGCAGGAAATGACACAGATTAACAGAAGTGACACTGGCCCTAAAATAATAGGGCATGGCTTTCGGCCAGGGCTCTGCTTTTACCCGAGGCAGGCTGCTGGCCAAACTGTTCAATGTCACTGCGATGATGTTTCCTTGCCCATGAATCAGGAAGAGGATAAACTGACCTCTTATTGAATTGCTGAAACTTGATCATTGATGTGAAAGCGTTCTTTAACTTGCAATGGTCTGTCAAATCATCACTAAATGCATGTTATTCTCTCCTACTTGCTAATAGGGAGCATTGTGAGCATGGTTCCATTCAACACCTGGGCTTTACTGAGCCTATGCAATCTTAGAGCACAGAATTCCGGCACATTCAGTCAAAAGTAGATGATATGTGTATCAAGAAAACGTCAGTAGTACATATAACTTAAGAGAGGTGATTATGGTCAAGGATACAAAAGCGAGACACAAGCATTCACAGAAGCTTCAGAGCCATGGTCACATCACCATCCAGAGGACACAGACAACCTCACCAGCATCCTGGGTTCCCTAAACAAGCCACGTTTAAGCTGGCAGGAGTTAATGTCACAGTAGGAACCAAGTCCAGACACAGTTGCTATAAAACTACAAAGCACACATCTCCTTTGCAATTCCTATTCATCCGTTGGAATTTGTTACCAATGAAATATTAAAGCTCAGCCTCAAGACAATACAAAAGATAAAGTAATGTAGCCAGTAAACTCTACGGTGAATAAAAAAACTGCACTTTTTAAAATAAATAATATGTCCAGAAAGTCCCAAATCAGCAAAAGAAAACATTACATTTTTTTTAGATCAAAAAATAAAAAGGGGCCTCTCTGTTCATAATTGCACAAGCTAAGGCCCCTGAACAAGTAGGGTTTTCTCTTAGAAAAAGCGGCGTGAGGCAGTTCTGGAAGTCTCTCCACCGTTCTCTTCTCTTCTGTGTAAGGACCTCACAGGCGGGAAAGGGAGGAGAAATCCTGTCTGCTGGCCGGAGTCGCACACAAAGAATGTCATCAGTGGCTGCAGGGGAGAACACAGAACCTAAAATCCGGGCATCCAGATGCCCTTCATTTCACCTTGACAGACTGGCTTCATCTGCACAGAACGGTGACACACTCCTCAAGGTTATCTCGGGCTGCATTATGTTGACTTCTTGGGTCAAGATTTTCAGGCACTTGTGACTTAAAAAAAATGTATTTGCACCGAAACAATCCATGATTACAAAGTTCTTTCAAAATCCCCAAAGGCAAGTGAGTTCTTTCACACCGCTGCCGCACTCACTTTTGATATCACCGCCAACCGTCCAGCACGTCACCCTGGCGGTGCTGCTGCACGGCATCCACTCACCTTTCAAGTTAATGAAGATTTAATAGGAAATGAAAACTCTGGCACAGAACAAAAGCGGGGGAAATCTGTGACAAGAAAGCAGGAGGAGGAAAGGAAGCCCAGGCTCTGTGAAATCAAGCCCAAGTGAGTGTACAAAGCGCAGGGTGACTATATGCTCTGTGATAAAGGCTTCAGACTAGAATCAAAGGAGCAAAACTTCAATATTTCATGTTACCTTAGTGGCATGGGATGACAAAATATTCAGTATGGACCGTATTTTGCTGTGTATGATCCGCAGCCACGTTTTTGGCCCAAACTTTCAGGGGGGAAAAAACCTTTCATTTTAATTTTTTAATTCCATTACTTATTTATTTATATTTAGATACATGTCTTTTATTATACAGGAATTTTAGCATTCATTTTTGAACATATTTATGGTGTAAGAAACTTTAACACATAATTACAAAACATAAGAACGGATACAAGATATTTCAAATACTACCCATGTATAATGTACATCTTCACTTTCTCCCTTAAATATTTGGGCAAAAAAGTGCACATTACACACAGGAAAATACAATACTACCTAAACTAATGGAAGTGCTTCAGGCTTCAGACTGGAAAAAAAAGATGCATGAGATTAAGCATTCTAATGACTAGTTAACGAAACTTAAAAGAATATAGATCACCTTCTCTTGAATTAGACTTAAATTATTCACTCTAAATAACAATAGTTAAAAAACACAATAATGGCCCATTGTGGAGTCCTGCAGGAATCTTCAGGCAAACTTGGGGAGCAGAGTTGGCGATTATGTCAGGGTGTCCCTGAGGCTGGATCCCTGAGTGACAGGCTGGTGTGATGCCATTGCTGGGAGGGACTTGGTGACAGAGCCAGCATCCTCGCCAACGTGAAAGTCTACACTTATAAATCACCTAGCAGTCAGGGCCCCGGCGTAGGCAGAGGTAAAAAGAACAAGATAAATTATTTGGACTGTAAAGGCAGAATTTAAGTGTCATTTGCTCCATAAAAATCCTTCATGATCACCTCAGTAAACCCACACAGATCTCATTCCAAATCCTAGGAGTTTTCTCCTCCACTCATTTGGAACATTTAGGAAGCTGATTTTTATGCTGATCATCATACTAATTTGATTACCTCATATATGTAACTAGATCACTATTCTTCCTAGCTGAATTTCTCTCTCTCTCTCTCTCTCTCTCTCACACACACACACACACACACACACACACACACACCCATATCTATCCAATGAGTGTAACACAGTATCTTTCTCCTTCTCATTGTCCAGTGAGCAGTTTTCAGTTGATTAGAAAGTAACAAACACCTATAGCAAGAGAATGACAAACAGGACCCTGGCACATGCGATCGTAGACAAATCGCCTCAGGGCTTCTTTATTTCTCTTCAAAGGAGACGCAAAAACGGCTCTTGGTTGAACAGAAGAACCATGACAATGACTCACATACCATCGGTCTGAGTACGGTGTGCACGGATTAACTGACATGTTGCTGTAATTGTCAGTGTATGTCATTCCCAAGTGCACATGAAAGAGAATCTTCCTTCTTCATCTAATTTGGAGCTTTATTGCAAAACTGTTTGTTTCCTCTGCTTTAAAAGATCAAGTTCAAATAAACCTCATTTTCAACTTTCCGGCTTCATAATTTAAAAAGCATGATAAGTTACAATGTTGTTAAGGCATTTAATACCATTGTTATAAGGTTATAATAAAACTACACAATAAAATGATAATTTTACTAATAAGGTATAATCAATATTAATGAAAATTACCACCAAGTAATCCTTAAATGGTATTTCTCATGAAAAACTTTCAACATTCCCCTAAAAAGATCACACCTTAGAAAGCATCATTCTTTCAAACATGATGTTCTGTGCCCCATATTATAATACATTCAAACACATTAATGCACATGTGTTACATGTGCACACATATATGTTTTATGTAAATATATATTAAAAGGACAACCTTACATGTTAAAGTGTATGCTGTTTAGGCTACTAGACAATGAAGAACTAAACTTTAAAAAAATATTTTATTTATTTTTAGAGAGAGGGGAGAGGAGGGAGAAAGAGAGGAAGAAAAACATCAGTGTGTGGGTGCCTCTCACGTGCCCCTTTACTGGGGACCTGGCCTGCAACCCAGGCATGTGCCCTGACTGGGAATCGAACCTGCAACCCTTTGGTTCACAGGCCAGTGCTCAATCCACTGAGCCACACCAGCCAGGGCATGAAGAGCTAAACTTTATGAAGCCTCAACATTCTCTTTGTGTCACCTCACAGGAGCCTATGTATAAATGGGAGCTGTAGTTTTTTCTTTGTCCTCATTAAGTCACTGGTTTTCCTAACTAGAAATCAGAGATCTAAGGCAATGAAGAGCCCAGGGGACTTAGATGACAGGGGATGCAGAAGATGGTTAGGAATGTGCCCACATGTTTGGTACGTGGATCTGGCTGTAGGATTACAGGGCGGGATACCCCAGAGAGTCAGGCAGACCCACGGGGAACACTACAGCAGTTATTCTGGGGAAGGGTCATGCAGACATAGTGCCAAGTACCAAGAACACAAAGATAGTAAGAAGAACGGAACAGATAACAACCAGTCTGGGATGGCAGAACCCACCTGGTTCAGTGACTGACAGTATAAAGAGGAAGCGTGAAGGTGATGTTAGGGTCTTCTCCTTCCATTTATATGAAGAGGGAAAAGAGGAAGGTGGACTGATTCACAGGGTTGGTGGGGAATAACCTGAAATGTAATGAAGCAACCTGGACAGTGTCAGAGCAAATGGGAAGAACACTAGAGAGGGAGTCAGGTACCCTCACTGAGCAGCTGGGTGACCTTGGCAGGACATGCAGACCACCCTGGGCTTTAGTTATCTCCTGTGAAATGAATGGGCTGAGTTAGATGACTTTTATTCCTCCCTCAGCTCAAGAGACAACACTAATGTTATTACTCCCATTTCCCCAACCAGTAATAGAGGAAATAAAAAGTTATTCTCCTTAACATGGAGGTAGCTCTAAAAATAAGACTAGAGAATTTCCTTCTATCCCTTCTAGGGCTTTCCCAGTAATCGAGGACACCTGCTGGGGCACCTGCCCACCCACAACCTGCCACAACCTGGGACTTTGCCCTTCACTTTTTTGGGTGCAAGTATAGCACAGCGAGAAGGCAATCTGACTGGAACCACCGTAAAAATTCCCCAGCCCTCCATGACAACCCCAGGCTACAGTGTGCCATCCTGCATCCTTCCTTCCACAGCACCCTACCATCCCATGGCACCTTTACGATCCAGGTGCATAACAGAAATACTCATAGGAAGTATAGAGAGATTGTCCAGCTTGCTCTATACTTCCCACTAGCCTGTGTAGCAGAATGAGTTCAAAATCTAAGGGACTGGTGGTAGAACCACCATGCCCTGGGTGGTCACAGGACTGTCTGAGAAAGGAGAGACACCAGGTAAAAAGGAGGCAGGCACAGCCGAACCCACAGAGCCTGTGCACTGCCCTTGAGAGAGGATGCTTCCTCCTTTTAACAGAAGAAATGCGAACGCGCAAACTCACAGGGTAGGGCATGGATTTGGATATGGGACAAACTGGAGGGTGTAAACCTCTCGACACCAACTTAGGCTTCTAGTTCAAGGATATGGGCAGGAGTCCATCTCAAACAAAAAGCCAGGCAACGGTCTGGGTCACAGTGATTGGCAGGCATGAGAACCTGGGCAAACAGCACCCCCAGGACCTGGCTATTGATTCCAGAGGAGGGGAGCCTCTAGTCCAAATGGAACATCATGCACCCTTTTCAATCTGACAGACAGGGTAAGGTTTGCCTTCAAGCTTTGGGCAAATTGTTCAAAATCCTTTGCTCTGCCTGGACCCCACGTGGGAGGCCAGATGCTCCAGGGAAGTACTACGAGAGAATTGCAGGGTTGAGACCCAGTGACAGGTGAATCACAATGTAAAATTTCCTGTTTTGGCAGGAAATGCCCCTCATCTAGTTCTTTCTACAGGCAAGGAGACAGGGAAATGGGAGTTAGGAAGCCAGCATGCTTCTCCTCACAGTGGAGTTTTCAAAAACACTAAAGGTTTGGGGGTAGAGATGGACAGGAGGTGAGTGATGAGACAGCTAGGAGTCCTGGAAAGGACAACGCAATGGCAGCCAAAGCCCTGGGTGACACTGGAATGTTTGCAATATGGTGAGAAGATAAAGGATGAACCTCATAAAAAGGAAAACAGAATAAAGTATATGTCCTAGAAACGGACAACTTTGCTCAAGAGGAAAACTAACCATAAGCACAAAGCAAATGGAGAGACTCAAAAGGAGAGCACATAAAAACAATAGTGCAGATATGACCCTCCTGCTACACCCTTCAGAAAAGTGTCCCACAATGTCCCAGTGACCCAGCAGTGTCCACATCCTACAAATGACTTCCTCGGGGCTCACCCGGATCCTCCTCTGATATATATCACCACCTTTCTATGTAAACACAGATAAACTAGAGGAACAAGGGCAGATGCATCAAAGGGACTCCAGCTGTCCCCGCAGCCCTACAGAGAATTACTAATCCAGTCCCGGGCTGCACAGCAGGGCGCTGGGGTCAGCAGATGGGAAGGTGACATGGGGAGCAGTGCTGCGATTACAGAAACACTCTGCTTTAATAACCCCACACCCGGGACACACAGAGACACACCGTGCACTCTTGGCCCCGGTGCCCCCTGCTGCGCTCAGCAGGAGGCTGTGTGCAGCTGGAGCTGAGTGCTGCGATTCTTGGAAGATTTCAAATACAGACAGGACACCTGTGCTCCATGGCACAGAACAACAGACACTGCACACCTGAGCCTGGACAGGGTTCTACCGGAAAGCGTCTCGTTGGTACAAAGGTGAGCGGACTAATGTGCTCCAGATCGTGTCGGACATCCAAAAGCAACCCTATGATGAAGGTTTCCAGTGATCCGTATTGCCAAACACAAAGATTGTGCTGGGCAACAAGACACCATGCAGCACAGATCAGAGAAAGAGACCAAATAATATACCACATGGTATGTCTGCAGAATAGCCTCATACCCAACTGGAGATGACACACACGTAAAAATAAGTAGTGCATTTAAGGAGAGGTAAGGACTCAATGGCTGGCTCCTCAAGCCACTGCATCTACCAAAGGCAAGCAGAAAAGAACGAGCATTATGACATGAGGTAGTCAAGGACATTTTTATGAGACAGCCATGGTTTTTGCTGCCCATAAAAGATGGTCAGTCTGGGGACTGAGGGTAGGGGGGAGCAACTGCTCCCGGCTGATGGAATGCTGCGAACAGATGTGTAGGAAGAGGTGGCTGGTTAGACAGCACACATACCACATTGCAGAGTAATTGGAATTGCAGAGACAGGTTAGGTCCACAGTGCAGAAGGCTTTGAAGGGATTCCACTATCTGGTATGGGAACCGCTGAAAATTTTGGAGTTGGCGAGTGACTTCCGAAGGAGTGAACAGGTTTGCAGGATACGTCTTCCCACATACTTTCATCAGCTCTCTTTTTTCTCAAAGGCATCCACTTGCGTGAAAGCATCTTCTTTCCCTCCTTCCCCTCCAAACAGCCAAGCTTACATGCACATAACGTGAGCTTTTAAGCCCAGTGCTCTTCCTAACCAAGCCAACCACCTGCAATTCCACTGGTTCCACTCACTCAACACTCTTCCCCATGTTCGTTCTATCACACAAAGGACATCTCATAAGCCAACATAATTTTTTCACCAAATATTCCATTCTGTAGAAATCCTCTCTGGCCTATTGTCAGAAGTTATGATAAGGGAAGCCTTTTATGCAAAGGTGTTTGGGGAGAGGCTTACAATTCAAATGTGCCCGTCTTTGCTCCTACCACTCATATCGATACACTTACTCTTGCACAGGGAAAGTGCCTGGTGCAGCTATCACACCGAAGCTAAGGGCCCCCCCCCCAAAATGCCATACTCACCATGCTGTGCCTATGCTTCAGCAATACTTAAAGCACATTTTAGCTCATTTTTATAACCTCAATTTTACTTAAAGTGATTTTTTGTGATTAAAAAATAGCACAATATAAGCACTTCTTCCATATAAAACAGACTGTAGTTGGCAAAAATCAGCTTCTAAGAATGCTTCGCATTTCCTCTGGGATTCAGGAGGTGGAGTAGTACAAAGAGGTGGTTTTACCTAGAATTTTCATATCGAAAGAGAATCTAAAAATAATCAGCATTTAGGATTCCAAATACCACCCTCGGCTCCTACTCTAAAGGGATTAAAAATATAATTCCTCTTTAGAAAAATGCAATTGAACTAATGGGACAAATTCAATTGCCCAGCAATTCCTCTATAGCTTAAGGAACTCCAGAGTCCATGAAATTCAGTTGAATCGATAGTTTGGGTTAGGGAAGAAAATTCTCAATGACCTTTATTTATTCTAGAGGTTTCTCTCAAATGTTGGTGATTTCTAACAAATGGAATTCCCACTGCTAAAATTAAATATAGATTGTAAAGCCACTGCCATTAATCTTATTTGTTGCCACTGCTACCGCATGAGGGTGGCTTTGCCATCACTGCGCGTGGTCTGAGCTGTAACTCAGGTTGTTTTGTGTACACGCTGACTTTTTTATTGGATAAGAGCTCAACCGTGGGAGGGGGTTTCGTAGCCACCTCTAATTTCTGCAGGTGCCATTGGTCACAGCGGCTTTCTTTTTCCCCAGCAGGAAGCAGTGTGGCGATTATCTAGGTGCAGACCTTTAGGAAGCCACACTTCAGTAAAGCAGATGAGTTATTTTGTTCCCTTTAACAAAGCGATGGCGACAGACACTTTTTACTCTGTGGACAGTCTCACACAGAAAGCAAACTTACAAAGTTCTTTTCCTTCCCCTTTCCATGTGGGAGAGATGGCGTGAACTCACACATTAGTTTTTGGTTAATACTACCATCTGGTAGTTAACATAGTTTCCCCTAAAAATCAATCTCACTACCTTCACCTGTTCATCACGGTCTCTAATAATTTAGATGCAATCCTAGGATGATTTTCATCTTTATACTATACACGATAAAAAAATAACTACAAAAATACGTGATATCAAAAAGGCTTTAAAAAGAACATTAGCTCCTTATAGTAAAACAAATGTTTTCATTCTTCTTAAAAGTTTCATTTATATACTAAAATTTGATCTGCTAAGCTAATTAAAACTAGTCTTACGTTTGTATGAAAGCAGATTCTCGAAGAATCTCAGGTAAAGCTGTGAACATTGAATGTTCAATGTATTACCCAGCAAAGAGATGTGTCTTTTAAAATTCTACAGTCCGTGCCCGGGCTGGTGTGGCTCAGTGGACTGAATGCTGGCCAGCCTCCCGAGAGGTGGCCAGGGCACACGCCTAGGCTAGCGGCCAAGCCCCCACTTGGGGGTGTGCAGAGGCAACCAAATCTCTACCAAATCTCTCACACATTGATGTTTCTCTCCCTTTCTTTCTCCCTCTTTTCCCCTCTAAAAGTAAATAAAATTTTTAAAATCTTTTTAAAAATTCTATGATCCAAAATTACTACCAATTCTGCTTCCCTCACAGAGGGTCTGAGTCGGTGAAGTACCTGGACATATTCCTGGTCTCTGTTAGGACCCAGAGGAACGTTAGGGACAACCAAAATGAGAGTATAGCGTGTCCTTTTGAGAGAGTAACATATAATAAGCATTTGGGAGCTTACTGATGCCCACCTGCATGTGATGTGGGTGGATGAGAGTGGGGAAGAAGGGAGGGGGATGCTAATTCTTACTAAACTCCTTCCATTTTCTTCCCCTATGGGTCCAACCTCGCCCTGCACTGGCCATCCATTCTTTACACACAGAAGCTCTGTGCATTCTCAAAGCTGGGCATCACTTCTCGTAACCCCTCAGGAGGCTGTTTTCATAGAAGCTTTCCATCCCAACCAGAAATAGGCGAGCACCCTTTAAAAATCATCCTCACTAGTATTTCTTTCCTCCAACTTCTTTTGACTAGTGCAACTTTTAAACTCCTGATATTACATCATCATCTGTGGACACCTGGCTGGGAACACAAGACACACTCTATTTAAAACACATACATTCTGTCACCATTTAAGTGAATTACTTCTTGTGCTAAACAGCAAAGGAACAGTTTATGGCAAATGCAAAGGGAAGGAGTAGTGGTAATTTCTCCAACTGAAAAGCAATATCATCAATACAACACTTAAGATATACATAAAACTTACTCGCGTGTCACAAAAAAACAAAAAAAGATGAAGGAAAAACGTGATTTCTCTGTAAAGTTCATAGTATTTCCTGAAGCAAATCTGTTGTATAAAAAAATAGCCTTTTAAATCCACATCACTCACTTGCTTATTCCTTCCCTGAAGATAAATAATTCCCAACCCATTTTGGAAAATAAAGTACACCAAAGAAAGAAATCATTTTGATCTCTGGAACCCTGGTGCTCAAGTAAGATAAGAAAATGTCTGTACTGAGATATTCATCAACATTATTATTTTTTCTATAATCATATCGAGAAGGGGAAGAATGAGTTTAGACTCGTGAATTCTGAGCTAACTCTGGGATTAGACTTTCAAACAGTGAACAACTACAGAGAGTTGATTCTGGTCCTTCCTCTTAATTCTATCTGTCTTCCGGGTTAAGCAATCCTAAACATATTGCTGGGATGTTCTCAAGACAGGAGGAATTCAAAATAACAACGTCATTGGCCTTATCACGGGGCCTACGGCTGCATGAACTGTTGGCTTTATTGCACTAGAGACAGTAATCAAACCTTTGCCATCTATCACATATATCCCAGGGCAAGCAGAACAAGCATACGGCTTCATATTATACAACGCTTCTTAACTAGAAAATAAAAGCTGTGTTAAAAGAACATGCCTGACAGAAGAAGAGAAGGATAAACATGCCCATGCTTTATGGCCACATGTATTTTTTTAAAGAAATGCCTGTTTTACTGTGAAGTAGGTAACATTTCCCATTACGTGTGAAATCACTCAGTGTAGCACCATATGGTGCGGTAATGTCCCTGAACAGTGGGGCACAAATAACTCACAATTCAGCTCACTTTGTACTCATTTGTTTACAAAGCAAAACTATTCTGAGTTGCAACATTGCTACTTGAGGTCCTCTAGCATGAGGACAGGCTCAGCACTAGTGAAGTTATTTTTTTTAACCAAGAAGCCACTGAGGAAATACAAGAGGAGAGGATACCTCCTTTCAGAAAGGATACCGAAGTTAGCCGATGCACGAGAATGGGAGTGGACCAGGCAAAGGGAACTCAGGTGCAGTTTACCTGGCACACCAGCCAGAGCGAACCATTGGCACTCGGACTGAATCGCCTTTTGGCACTCCCTAGGGAGAACAAAGAGACAACTCAGTCAAAGGAATGAGTGAAATGGGTGAATTAAAATATTGACCCATTATGAAATTGGGCGCTTATTCCTCTCTATTCAGAAGTTTCAGCTGCAAATATCAAACAATGGCTACGGTAGATAAGCCAATCTGCTTCTGTAAAAGTATCTGAACTCCTAACGATGTATAGATTAATCAGTATCCAAGAGCCAAAACTAGTGATGAGTCAAATCAAGGGATACACCTTATCACGTCGTTACCAAAGGGTCAGGAGGAGGAGACTCAGACGAGAGGCTAAGAGCCAAGGGTCCAAAGAGCAGGTGACAGAGGCAATGATGACTCTCCCATAACCACCAGACAACCAGACAACCGTTCGCTGTTCACCCCTGTTTATTCAGCTCAAAAGGGCCGGAAGCCCACAGGCCCTATTTATGCCAAAGAATCATAGAACTGTCACTAACTCTAAGCACCTACTCCTTGATGGGGGACTTTGCCAAAAACACTTACCACAATACACTCGGAAGCAAGTAAAACTGTAAACAAACCAGAAACCTCTGGGACCAGAATGAAAATAGGGTGCACGAGACGTGTCCAGAGAAACAGACTTCACGAATTATGAGCTGCATCCATTTTTCTTTCTAAAACGAGTCCTCTGACGTGAGGACAGCTATTAATGCATAATGAACGGTAACTTAATTCAAGTTCCTCTTACCAAACCAGAAAGATAGACTTTCCATCATGTGAATCCCTTTCTTGCCAGGTGTTTACTAGACAAAGGCTTGACTTCCAGCCGTAATCCTTGATGAGCTTTGCCTGTCTTTAAATTTCCTGTATTTTTAAAAGAATGATAATGTCAGCCTAACACATGCCAAAAAGGAAAACATCATCAAATTCGAGGGAAGGGACGGTTTAAATAGCATTGGCCTGGCAGTAGGAATGCAATCTTCCGTTTCCCTCTTCCACATCGACGTCGCCCGGGTGTTGCAATGATGACTAAGATGCGGCGGTCCAACGCCAAAGCAGCACGCCGTGTAAGCCACAACACCACGTGCCTGCTACGCTCTCCATCTTCACCGTCTACTGTGCTGCTTTAAAAAAATTACAGATAAATTGTGCATTAAATGCTTCCACAGGTACATTACCACGACTTCATCGGAATGCCCCCTGGGTTTCCGCAGGTCTGACTCACAAGGCTGTTTTCCCACGCACTCAGTGACTGCATCTATCCGGCCCGTCTTCGTGCAGGATAACGACCCTCATCGCGCCACAGCTATAATTTCTTACATCGTTAGAAAACTATTGTCATTCTTGGCTCCGTGCCAACACCCAGAACGGATTCAACGGCCTCGGCGTGGTTTTCATGTGTGATTCATTTTCATGGCTAAAAGTTACTTTCATTATTTAGTCCCATCTTTTTTTCATCTAACAAAATAAAGATGAGTCTGACAGACTGTTAAAAAATATATACAACATTCTAAACAGCACAAATAAAAGTGAACCATAAAAATCCTGGGAAATTACTGTGGTTTTTTTTTTTTCCCTTCAATGGCGGTTTTAATTTTAAACGCTCAATATTCTTATGAAATCTTCTAGACCCAATTACATCAACAAGGCTTCATACATTTAAAAAGAATATGACAGAACACTTAGTTAAGTGTTATATTAAAGATGCATTGTAAATTAAATATTAAAAAGTATTCAATGGATTCAAGTGTGGTTCAAATCCATCTGTTACTACAAATTTCATTTTTTTTCCTTTATCCTAGCATTGCTATATGCCGTGGCAGAACACCCAAGCCCTTCTTATGTTTCCATTGGAACACTGTCCTTAGGAATGACTAGCCACGGTCAACACATGGCATCTCCTCTGCACTGCAGACCATCGCACAGTCCTACTTCTGGAGGTTGAAGTTAGGAAGACTACAGAGACTATTGAATCAGAAGAGGCCTTCCTCAGAAAGGTGCGTTAGCTTCTCAAATTCAGGATACAAAGTTCATTGCTCACTTGGCTTCAACGTATAGAAGAAAAACGAAGGAAAGATGAAAGGGAGTGATACCTGGAATGCTTGTAAGAGTGGGAAATAACATAGAAAGGAGGTGGTTTCCAAATGTAAAGCGAAATGACTGAAAATTCTGCAATGCGGAAAATATGTGGGTGGGTTTAATTCTCCATTCCTGTGCCACCGACGATGTGATTATCGAATACGCAGGGAAAGTATGGCAGAGAAAGATCTAATGAAACCCTTACTAAACCAAAGCACAAGGGACGTAGGCTGGCTCATTAGAGTCTATTCTGAGGAAAAAGAAAACCAAAAAGAGAGAGAGAATCTGGAATTGTCTATATACCACCTCACAGCAACCATAATGCCTATTCCTAGCGGAGCTATTTGCAAACAGAAAACCACACCAGAGGAGACAACTCTCTACAGGACAGAGCTGTGGATGGACACAGCCAGCTAGACAAACGGACAGCTCTCTAGGACCAACCCAAAAGGCAGAAGCTGCCGAGGTGTTAGATTTACATTACTATAGATTCGAGCCTTCTCTGATAAAGAAAGACAAGAAGAAAATCTGAGAGAACAAGAACATCTGCCCAACTCCTCCTCATAAATATTTCTGGCTCATGTTTTTTCCCTGACTATAAAAGCACTATCCTTGAAATGTTTATATACTTGAATTCTATTTCAAAGACTCTAAAACCTGATTATTTAAAGAAATACCATTCTACCTATTAACGTAAACAAAATTAATTCGAAGTGTAGCTCAATTTATCCTGTTTTCTGCACTCCTCTCAGCATTATCTAGATGCGGAAAATGCAAAGATAAAGAGCAAGTGATGAATGACACCCCAGTCTTGACCTTGAGGAACTCACCCTCTAGGGAGACAGACAACCTGAGAGACAGGGCTTGTCATTACCATCAGCTAATTACCAACATTGCTATTTCTGAGCTTTAAATCCTTACATTATTAGATGAAATATGTTTAAAGTAGAATTAAGATATCTTAAATATATTATGTATATTGTAATTTATTATATATTTTATGATATTGCCTTAGCTCAAGCTGCTGTAACAAAATACCACAGATCACCTGGCTGGTGTGGCTCAGTCGGTTGGAGCATCATCCCATAGACCAAAAGGTCCCAGGTTTGATTCCAGGTCAGGCCACATACCCAGGTTGCAGGTTCCATCTGTGGTTGGGATGCGTATGAGAGGGCAACCAATTGATGTTTCTCTCATATATTTATCTCTCTTTCCTGTCTCTCTTCTCTCTCTCTCTCTCTCTCCTCCCCCCTCACTCGCTCGCTTGCTCGCTCTCCACACCCGACTCCTCTAAAAGCAATGAAAAAGTGTGTTTGGGTGAGGATGAAAAAATACATACCATAGACCAGGTGGCTTAAACAGCAGAAATGTATTTTCTTACAGATCTGGAGACGGGATGTCCAAGGTCAGGTTACTCACATAGTGCAGTTGCAGTGAGAGCTCCCTTCCGGGCTTACAGAAAGCTGCCTGCTCGCTGTTCCCTCACATGGCCTTCCCTCGGGGGTGCACGTGGAGAAACAGAGCACGCTCTCCAGTCTCTCCTCTTATGAGGGCCTGAGTCCCATCGTGGGGGCTCCGCTCTCCCAAACTCGTCTAATTTCAATCACCTCCCACAGGCCCACCTGAAAAACCATCACCTTGGGGCTCCACACATGCACGTGAGGGCGGACACAGGTATTTGGTTCGTCGCAAATACCTAATATAAGTAATATATATTGTTCATATAGGTTATGTAATATATTTGACTAGATTATATATTCTCTTACATTTCGATTACATCTTAATTTCTATTAAATATTTAAGTTTACATAAAAATTTTGAGTGGGATATGATACGCTGGTTATACAATGGGAGGCCTATAGGTATATGAAAATTTCTTTAAAGTATTTCGCTTAAGGCCATCTGTGTGCACATGTACATATGTGTGAGTGTGTGTATGACAGGGAGGGAGGAGAGAGTGTGCACCAATGTTGCAAAACACTACTCAGTGGTTTATGGTTCCTTCGATTTCTCTGTAGGTTTGAAATTTTTCAAAACAAAAACCAGAGAGATTACCAAATTAACCACACTGATGTTTTTAATCTGAAGAGCAATAATAAGATCTCTTTCCTTTGCCAGGCATTTGGAAATACGTCCCCTAATGGACGTGATTTGTCTTGCTCCCCCATGAGCTCAACCACATTATTAAACCACTGCTTACGATCAAAAACAAAAGTAGAATTACACCTGTGTGCACAGGCACGCTATCCAGGAGATTTGCTTGTTAGTAAATGAAGAGTAGAGGAAGTTATACAGCTGTGGAGACAGGGAAGGAAAAGAAAGGCAGAGAGAAAGGAAGGAGCACAGGGCCTTGTAAATGACTTACATGCTGGCAACCTTTTTGCTGTGTCCCGCACCACATGACAGCAAGATTAACTGGTTTGGTTCACTCGCTCGAACAAGCTAAACAGACTACGAGCTAAAGTTGAGCAAACTTCAAGGTTTCTGCAGCCCATGACGCTGTCATTATAAATTCACTATTCTTGTCTATTTTGTTTTGTGAATGTCTGTCTCAATTTTTGACTTCACTGTCTTCATATGTGCCATTTTATACTATTACAGAAATGGAATGGAAGAATTTTAGCATTTACCTAGTTGAGGTATGCACGTTCAAACATTCTATTATGTTCTCAACAGTTACAAATGGGTTTCCCCCTCTGGGAAAGTATAGGGAAGTATTCCCACACCCACTATCAACACGCTGGCCCCCAACACGATTTGTTTATGGTCAGGTTATCATATGGGGAAGGCGTGGATCCTGCTGTGGTAACAAAGAACAGGGTGCCTAAAATCTCTCTTTTATATAGGAAAGAGATGAGAAATGAGGGGGAAAACGAAAGTTTAATGGCAGGCAGGAATTATGGAAGGGCAGAAAAGTGGGGGGAGGGAAGAACTCAGTAATCGTGCCCTCGACAGGTAGGTAGGTGGGTGGGTAGATGGGTGACAGGTAGATGGACAGATAGATAGGCAGACAGACACCAGTAATACTCCATGGCTGTAGAAGATACTCAGCTATGGGGAGAAAGAAAGAGTATTCCACGGTCAGTTGGGAAATGCTGCATCCGATAGCCTCTGCAGGATTCACAGCGAGGAGCGTATGACAGGCTACAGCAAGTTCTGCAGTAACAAAAACGCTGGTGCCGTTTTAAGATAATGCAGTGTGGTGTTACTTCTGCTAACTAAATTATACCCACTGCAGGCATGTCAAATAGCAACACATTTCAAATTATTTTATTAATCATATCCTACTTGGAGTTGTACAAAAGAAGATTGCACTAGGCTGATAATCTCTATTATGACACGAGCTAAGAAAATAATTTCCATTAATCTTAGGTGATTAGGCTTTTTATCAAGCTGTCTACCATGAGACAAAGTAGAATATGTAATATATCTTAAATGACAGTAATCATGCTTTAATAACCCTGTTTCCTTTCATTAACTGTTTTTCAATACATTTCCAATTATACCCATAGTTTCTCAATTACTCAGGGGAAGGAGCATCCAGGTTTTATATTTTCTAGCATCCCAGACTGCTGGACCATTGGTGAGTTCATTCACTCCATAAACATGCTGTGAGTGGTGAATACACTCTAGATGAATATAATGATGTATGCAACAGATACAGCTTTTGCATTCAGAGATGCAGAGAAAGAGCAAGGGGACAATTATGTAAGCAAATATGGTATGATATGCTAGATGCATTGGCAAAATAAATATAAAACTGAGAAACTTCACCAATTCCAGGGGGTTAGGAAAAAAATTACTTGAAAGGTTACACGTAAGTGAGACCTGAAGACTGAGTGGAATGAGACAAAATAAAGTGTGTTTTTTTTTTGGGGGGGGTGTCTAGGTAAATGCATATGCAAATGCCTGATGCCAAAAAGAGTTGGAAGACTGGGCAAATGGAAGAAGTTCATTGGCATCTCTATCAAAGGAAGGGCAAGAGCAAAGGAAGAGAGCGAGAAAAGATCACTGTGTTGACCCTCACACATTCCAAGATGTCTGTCTGCTTTTCCACGTACATATACGTGCACAGAATACATGATCAGTTCATTAAAATGGGGTTTAATTCCAAGTATGACTACATTTTGACCCAGTATCCCAGGAGCCCATATGGGATCACCTCTTCTTTCACCTCTTTTTCCTCCACTCTACCCAAAATCACAACGTTTTTGAGGTAATGTGTAGGGTACGTAATCACTTAAAATTTCTGTTTCAGGGCATTCTTTTGGCTAGAGATTTAATTCCTATTTGTTATGCTATGTCTGACTTATTCTTCCCTCGTAAGACAAGGACAGTGCTTTCACTGCCTAATTAATATAAACTGTAGGTGAAACATTGCATTTTCAGTTTTAGGTCAAGGCTTCTGCATTGTTCGTTGTTCATTAAACTCTCATTTTTTTTCCCAGTAGGTTACATGCAAAGTGTTGACTAGTCTTCGACTTATCTGGACTCTGGAAAGAAAAACTGCAAATTACATTTAGGACCAGCATTCTGTTCCTCCTCACTGGTGCCCGGCATTTGCAGGAACCATTCCTCCCAACTCTGACCAGGGGATTCTGCAACCCTCACCTCTCCTGACTGTTAATGACTGGTAACTGTGTTACTGTGTTTTCCCTCTCGTTTGTGGTGTTTTGTTGGTGGTACACAAGCTAAGTAATCCCCCACTGACAGAATTTTGGACACAAAGTGTAAGGAAGGAATTGTGTGGAGGCGTATGCTATAGGGGCTTCCATCTGAGACTTTCTCTTAAAATTATTCCTCATGCACGTTTTTGTTTTCACTTCACAACATATCCTAAAATTACCTCCAAATCAGAGAGATCGTCTTCATTTTTGTTACATCTGCACAGCACTCCATTGTGTGGATGTACAACACACAATAGTTAATTCAACCCCTCTCCCTCTGGGTGGACATTCGGGTTGTTTCCGATATTATGCAATTGCAAACAAAGCTACGATAAAGAAACCCTTCATACCTATGTAATTTTTGCTGCTCAATATGTGAAGGTATATAAAAATATCCATGTATCTGCTTATTTATATAAAATGAAGCATAAAAAAGATACACTAAGCACAAATGGGAGAAGCTACACCCAAAGGGTAAGTGGGAACAGAACATGAAGAAATGATTAAATGGGATTCAGGTAGAAGGCGTGGGAGGTGGCATTTCTCCCAGTATAACTTTTCATGTATTTTTGACTTTAGAATGATGGTAATTTTTCCCGCATCATAGACTGAATGATTCAACTAAATAAATATGAGAGGATGGTACAGAAACACTAACAAGCTAAATTAACTGCGTTACAAATGAGCGGCATAATCACAGTGAAGGGGGTCACTGAAAAAACCACGGAATATAATATATGCACACCACAAATAAAATGCACACCACTCATAGGTTTGTTTTCACAGGAGTATAGTTAGCAACTTCAAAACAACTCTATTTTATTCTAGGACTGAATGAATAAGTGAGCATATCACAGATAAGGGGAGCTAGGTTCCTCACTGGGAAAAAAGCAAAAGTTGTACATATGAAGGAAGGAGAGACTGGATTCCTGTAATGATGAATTGCAATTAGAAGTATTTGTATAACTATGGATATTGACATATATACTGATATATAGACATAGATACAAATGTGCATATCTGTTATCTACGTGTGTGTACATTGCTGGGTACATACAAGGTCCAGCAGAAGGAAGGCCTGCTTGAGTGTGGTGGGTAGGGTAATAATATGGGTGTAATCATTTATAGTCTTAATTTGAACATTTCACTTCAAATGTCATATGGTGTACTTGAGTGTCATGTTGTTATATCACAGAATTATATGCTTATGATTTTGTAATAAACAATTCTGTAGTGGAAAAGAGGCGTTACTTGTGCCTGATCCAGTATTTTCGAGCTCTGTTCACTGAGAGGGCCTGAGGTCAGTGGTAGCCCAATAACAATAGCGTGCTTACCTCCTCTGATCGTGGTTTCCAAATACTGTTCTTTCACTAAAGGAAGGAGGAATCCTGGGTAAAAGGCCTGATTCCAGTACTGGGGCAGGCAACGCACAAGAGGAGCCTACAATACCTTGGGGTGATAAACATAAGATTTACTTTAAATTGTGCTCAATAAATGAGGAGAACATTCAAAGGACACAGTAGCTAACGGGTGGTGCCCCTCAGCAGCCAAATCTGAGATAATTTTTAGAAGTAAAATAAATAGAGACAGCAATAAAACTTAGCCCAAAGTATAAAATAGGAATCCATGATTTCATACCAATACTAACAAATAAGAAATAAGGAAAAAAAGGCCCACACAGTAAAATTCCAACTGATAAGTGAAAAAGAAATACTGAAACTAAAATGTCACCACTTGGCAAATTTCACAATGTTAACTGTGGAATCAACAGCTACTAAGAAAAGAATCAACCATGGACATTAAAATTAATGGGCAAAAGTATGAGTACATAGCCTTGAAGTGCGGTAATTACAAAGGGACAATGGTAGCCGTTACGTTACAGATGGAAAATGAGTCCTCTTACAGTAGACAAGCCTAGCGGATAACATACTAATGAAATGGCCCGTGTTCCCATCACCAGTAATGGGATAAACAGACATAATACGCCTCCTGCTTTAATGTAGAGAAGGTCACAGTATTAACTTTGTGTTATTCTTAAAATGTACAATCTAAATATAGCCATGAAGAAACATCAAGAAAGTCTAAAATGACAGATAATTGTCAAAATAATTGGCCAACATGCTTCATAAGTTGTCAGGTCACAAAATACAAAAACAGATGGAGAAACTGTTTCAATTTAAAGGAAATGAAGGAGTTATGACATGCGATCTGGGATTGGACTCTGGACTAAAGAAAAAACACCACTGGGAAAACTGTCAAAAATTTTCCAAAAGGTATGTGGATTTCACAGGTTGACAAACTAAGGCCAGCTGGTCACCTATTGTTATGAGTAAAGTTTTTGAAACATAGCCATTACCACTCATGTGTCGTCTACAGCTGCTCTTGCACTACGACACAGGTGAGCAGTAGCTACGGAGACCCTACAGACAACCAAGCCAAACACGTCTTCAGAAAAAGTGTGCTAAACTCTGGATTGAATAAACAGTATCGGCTCAAGGGTAACTTCATGATTTTGATAATTGCACTGCTTTCCTTTAAAAACTGTTAGTTTGGGGTATGATCTCACCTATAAGTGGAACTTAATCAACAAAACAAACAAGCAAGCAAAATATAACCAGAGACATTGAAATTAAGAACAAACTGACGATAACCAGAGGGCAGGCAGGAGGGGATAATGGCAGGGGGAGGGGGAATGGTTTTCAGGAACAACTATGAAGGACATGTGGATAAAGCCAAAGGAGGGCAGGATCAAGGGTGAGAGGTGGGGATGGCTGGGATCGGGGCGGGGGGTGGGGTGGGGGGGAGTGGTGGAGAGAAAATGGAGACAATTGTACTTGAACAATTTAAAACACACACACACACAAAAGCCCCTGTTAGTTTGGGAAATCAGGGAGAATAGTTTCCAGGAATTTTGGTTTTTTTGCAAGCATTTGGGAAGTCTAAAAATATCTCAAAATGTAAAATTCAAGACTAAACCTATATACCTTGGAGCCTAGTGATTTCCATTGTCAGGGTGGCGCAGTCATTGGTAAGACGGACTCATCCTCGGCTTAGAACACTGAGGTTGGGCCCTCCATTGGCTCTGGTGAGAAATGGCCGTGCTTACCGAGGGCGAAATACCGAAATGCAAAACCATGCACTTAGCCAGACGGTGCTCTGGCCCACAAGGCCCTTTATGGCTGCCATTTATTCCGCACTGGGCTCTGGGCTGAGAGCTTTACACCTGCTTTCTTGTAGAGAACTGCCTTCACAAGAAGGAAAATCCATTTACTTAAAGATTTCTAATCCCACAAACACACTTTTTTTGTGTGGATAGTAAAGTAAGCAAGCAACCGCTACAGAGGAGCAGCATGAAATAGGGACTCAACCGTCAACCGGGTTATTTTTAGCAAATTTCTTCCATGCCCAACAGCTCAAACATATTAACGGAGGTTCTTTCTCTCTCTACTGTGTTATAAATATTACTGAATAAAAGGGCTTATAGCATGCCTGGTGACACAGGTTAATACCAAAATCCATCAGCTCTCATGTACCACTGACTGGAAGTCGCACCAGTATTCTATGTGCCACTAAGAAAAAATGTTTGCCATTTTTAATAGGAAAATATCATCAACTACCAGTACATTCAAACTCAGAGATATTAAAATGTATATATTTGAATAAAATACAACATATGACATATACTTAATATGTGGTCATATTAAGTATAAATATATTTTTGGAAGTGCCTTTCACTAATTCGGATTGGTCTATTTAGAATGATATGCCGCGTCTGACTTAAGCCAAGCAAAAAAACCAAACCAAAACAAACCAAAACAAACCAAAACAAAAAACCTGACTGAAGCAGATGGCCAGTTAAAGTTGTTGCTAAGACTCACACTAATGAGAATAGTGGTCAAAACTGAAAAAGAAAATTCAGATCCAACAAAAGAAGCTGCACCGGTGACTCTGAGCACCCAAATTACCTCCTGTACAGACTACGTCAGCTGCAAGCTAATGGCCTCTCCGACATCTCTGCATTTCTGTTCATGTTCTGCTCCTGGTATCAATGACAGTCAACACCCTCCTGCAAGAAATCAGTCCATTATTGCTGGTGTCTAAGCGTTCAGAGTCGGCATCTTGAAGACACTGGGACGAGAGGCTAATTTTTTGTCCCTTTAGTCCTGCGTGTTTGTTATTCTGCAGAGGCCGCATGGCCTAATAACATAAGGTCAAACTGCCCTATTTGTTTGTTTGTTTATTGTCCATGTTGCAATCAAGGAAATGTCATAGTTAGGCCTTAGATATATCATCCAGTCTGCCCAGACCACAATCCAGGTCTCCCCATCCCTGGTCCAGCGTTTCCATCTCATCACGCACACGTCTGAACCTTGTTTAACATTTGCAGCCACCTTGAAATTCCTCCGCTACCAACACACTACGGTCACAATCCTGGCCAGCATACCTATTGCAGATATTTTGGCATCCATTAAATTTATTTCCCTCCTTAAAAAATGAGTCCGAATGTGCTGTTGATGTTTGAGGACATATACTGATAAAAATCTTTTCGAAAGCAACTTCTGCAAAAATAAAGCCCTCTAAAGCAACAGCAATTTTGCAATAGTATCCCTTCCAATCACAAATCTCCCATCTGGGGAGACCAACTGGAAAAGACAATAGGGGTTTTAAACTATTATCAGTAGCTGTAGTTTGAATTTTTAAAAAATATACTGCCAATTTCATATCAGTTCTTGGAATGTATATTCACATGAACATATAGCCACGTTATACCCACACTGGGCCCGTACTCCTGAACTGTGTACTCAGAGAGCAGAAATTAAGACGTGGAACTCAGAGATGCACATCCTCGACTTCCAACTCAGCTTCAGTTAACAGTCAGATGCACGGAGCAGCAGACCATTTTCTTCCCAAGTAACGACTGGTAACCTACAGACAGCGCACTAAACAAGACAGAGTATGGAATTCTGGAACGCACTCAGCAAGCGTTCCAGAGAATATGTTAAGCAGCCCATCAAGCCAGTCAGCTCTGCAAAGCCCACGCTCAGAGGCTCCATCTTCCATAACTCTGATTTAATGATGTTCACAAAAGCCACTTTAAAGGAAGAAGCATTTGACAAGATTTAGGGTACAGGAATTTCTAACGACAGCACTCCCTACGGCACGGAAAGCTCCCGGTGTGAATTACAGGAACGCGGCACGTCAGAACCATCTGGAAGGGCTATTCGCATTTCACGTGACTTTAGAAAACAGGCGACAACACTGATACTTGGTCAGGGTGAGAGAAGCAGAGCACCTGGCCTGGGCTGGATGAATGCACTGCGGCCAGAGCCTTCGAGGGAAGGGAAAGAACGTGGAAACGGCACAGGGACACACAGCACAGATTCCTAGTGCACTGTCATTTGACTCCGCACACTGCAATCATTTCAACTAATTGAGAAAAAATCGAAAGTGATCAGAGCCAGCTAATGTATAGAAACTCTCCATTAACCCTCACTTCCAAGCCTGTATGGTGTAATGATAATTGGTATTCATAGCTTTAGATTCAATACCACTTTATGAGTCATCATTAAGGATCACCAGAAACACATCCACCTAAGGAAAACAATGTGGAGTTCCCTATGAATAAGCAGCTATACTCAATGCTGAGGGACTAGCGAATACGAAGATCATAATGTAGCTATTGAAAGGAGAGACCTAATGATACCGCATGGTATTTTTCAAAACGTGGTAATCCACATACGATATAAATGGTAACTTCACTTACTAGGTTATTCAATTCACCAGAATATCCCATGTCGAAAAATGTGGGTTTACCTATGATTGCCACATGGCCCACAATCCCCTCACACTCAGGAGACTTCAAAAGCATTGCAAATATCCACAAATAAAGACATGTGCGAATGGGTGTGTCTCCTAACAGAGGGAAGTCTTCTCATCCCATCATTTAGCAGTCACATGGAAGTCGGCATTTGTGTAAAGAATTTCTGTTTTGAGAGGATTAATAGTCCATGTGCAAGATGAAAAAGAAATTACAGGGTTATGAACATGTTGAGACCTTTTGTTAAGTGTGAAAGCAAGAAATTAAAATCAAGCAAAGATACATACATTCAAAAATAAATGCAATTTCTGTTTATAGAGGCTTACAATCTGTAGGTCCATTTTTTCATGTGTGTATATATTCATAAGCAATCATAATTTAAAATAATTAAAAAATAATTTTAAATAGGTTAATTTTTAACTTACTCATATAGAAGTACAGTATCCATGTATCCCAATAAAGGCTTCAGTACACAAACTCTACGGAATACCTAAAGATATAGTACCATTTCCTCCAATTTTATATATAGGAAATCATGGATGACCATCACTGGACATAAATGTGTGTATCACAAATCTAAGAATATTTCATAAGAAAAGAGACAGTTGCAATGGAATGACTCAAGGGTCACAAAACTTCTTAAAGAAGAGATGGAAACTAAACTATGATTTTAATACATATTATAGAAGATAACAAACAGAGAACTTGTTCTAAAATACCTGGATAGTAAGCAATGATCTAGGGCCTAGAGAAAAATTTCCCAGTGCTTCAAATTTGATATAAATATAGAAAGGTGCAATTATAAATTACAGTAACTCCCCATACATATGGAAGACAGTCATATGGAAATTTCAGCTGTCTAGATTAAAACAAAGAGAGAGAGAGGGAGAGAGAGAAGAGAGGGGAGGGGAGGGGAGGGGAGGGGAGGGGAGAGAAGAGAAGGAGGGAGGGACCTAGGGGGAGATGGGAGGAAGAAGAGAGAGGTGGAGAAGGGGAGAGAGGAGGGGAGGAAAAAAGAAAGGAATGGAGAGGAGAGAAGAGAGGAGGGGAGGGGAGTGGAGAAGGAGGGGAAGGGAAAGGAGAAAAAAACAAAGGAAAACTAGCTAGCTGGCTAACTTCTGGTGAGCAAAAAGCATGTTGTCAAGACAACAGGCTAAAGTGCTTTACTCGAAGAACTATTAGCCAAAGCATGTTTACTTATTTACCCAACTGAACCTTAAGTGGGGCCCAGCAAGTATTAGGCACTGTTCTAGGCACTGGCCATACAACCTGCAGAAAATGTAAGTGTTACTGAACTGAAGGTGTTCATTTGCCTGCGCACATCACAGCCCAATAAGGTGCAAACAGGAGTCTGCAGCAAAGAAAGTAAATGCTTATTTAGGGAAATGGCGCCAATCCTTGAGTTACAGGTGAGCGTTTGCCCCAAACCTGCCTTCCTGACAGCTTTTAGGGGACAGGTTATACAGTCTAAGAGGAGATACACACCAGCAAATAAGCCAAGCCAACACAGTAATGTGCAATGATACCTATCGTGGGGTAAATAAGAGGGTGAAATAGGAGCAGACAAAAGTGAAGTTTTGGTGGGCCAGGGAAGGCCTCTTGTGTAACAGCATAACCTTTTCTTCTTTCTTTCCTCTTGATTCAAACTAGTCTTGTCCAGTCTAGTTGCATGCTACCTCACCTGCCTTGCTCTTTCCTTGCATGTTCACTCCCTTAAACATTAAGCCCTCAGGACACCAGATTCTGGTCAGTATCAAACAGTCTTCAGAACAAAGCCTCAGGCCCCAGCCAGGTAGCTCAGTTGGTTAGAACATTGCCCTGATACACCAAGGTTGCTGGTTCTATCCCTGGTCAGAGCGCAAACAAGAATCAACCAATGAATGCATGAACACAAATAGATGCAACAACACATTGCTGTCTTTCCCCCCACCTCTAAAATCAATAAATAAGATTTTTTTTTAAAAAGCCTCACGACTGTGGACCCCAGAGACAGAGTTTCAGTCAAACTAAAGATAACACTGAGGCCTCGATTGGGTTTCAGTTCCAGACGCAGAAAATCAAACAACCCTGCTGCCCAGGTCCCAGCAAAGCCAGACAGGATGATGCTACGCCCAACATCAGGACCAGAGGCATTGAGAAACTACCTCCTTCCCTGGCTCCAAGCAATCAGTAGAGCCTACGACCCTAACCCCCTCAGTTACCGTGATGAATGATTGTTTCCTTTATAGAACCCATCTCCTAGAGCCCACCAGGAAGGCAGGTGTTACAGCATTCACTCCCCCGTGACTCTGGGTTTGGTGCCATTTCTCTAAATAAGTCTTTACTTTCTTTGCTGCAAACTCCTGTTCATGTCTTTCTGAGCTTTGAAGCATGCAGACAAACAAACCCCTTCAGCTTGGTTGACGCTGTCCTCCAACCTGAGACTTAAGAAGTGGAGGGGGTGAGAGAGGTGATGAGGAAAGAGTGACGCAGGCTGAGGCATCACCGCTCGCAAAGGCACGGAGTTAAGAATAAACAAAGCTTACCGGGGAGCAACAGGAGTCCACAGAGCTGCAACGTCAAGTGAGAAGGGGAACTGGGCCACACTGAGGCTGGAGGAAAGCAGGGGCCAATCACGCAGGGCCTGGTAAGTTACTTGACTTTACTCTGGCGGCAACAGAGCCATTAAAGAAATTTAAGCAAGGGAAATCACATCATTAGATTTTCACATTAGGATGATCACTTCAGCTGCAATGTGAAGAAGAGAATAGAAGGCATATAAGACTGGTGTCAAGGGAATTAATTAAGAGACTTTGGATGAACAAGATAAAATGTAATATTTTCCAAAACAGAGGTAGTAGAAAAGGGGAGAAGGGAAAAAAAGGGGGAGGGAAGGCTCATAAAAGTTTGGAGAAAATGATTGTTTTTATTACCATGCATTTGCATAGCTACCGTATTGAGCACTGACCATATTCCTAGAACTGCTTGATGCTAGGGAAGCACACAAATAAGAAGCAAAGTGTACTCTAACACACTGGCTGGGTAACGAGAGCCGGGGAGTTGGAAATAAGCTGCAGTGTATTATTAATGGTGGCACTGCATAGCTGGGCTCTCCGTGGCTACTTCGATCTGCTTGCCATACCAAATGGAAGACCAAGAAAGCTATTTTTAAAAGGCTTTTGGGGGAAGGAAAAGCAAGCATAGCTTTGGGAATGAGGGTTAGGTTACAGGCTGCTAAGATTAAGCGAAAGAACAGAAGCTGAACTCAATATTCAAAGTTCCCATCTGGGCAGGTACTTTCTAATAAAGTTAAAAAAATTACGTTGCTTTGACTTGGCAGAGAAACACAGGTTAATTGCTAACACTGTAGGGAGGTACACTTTGGGGGTTGCGCTAAATGATGGCATTTAAAAACTTCCCAATACAATCCTTAGATATTGACCAAGTCCTTCAGAAGAACGGAGGTGTGGTGGATTAAAATTGGTCATGCATTCTTCAATGTGCCTCCCTCTGAGGGATCAGGTCCATGCCCCCTTCCCTGGAACTGGACTAGACTCTGGTGGCACTGACTAAAGGACCAGTTTTCCAGGTCTAGTCCTAAAGGGATTGGCAGCTCTCACTTCCTGCCTCTTCAATCACTTGTTCTTGGAAACCATCTGCCTTGCAGGAAGAGTGACTATCGTGATACCACCAAACTGAGACTTCTGAGCTGCCTGCAAAGCCACTGTAGGACAACATGCTGTGTGGAGAGGAGAGCCACAGAGGAAGTAAGGTGCTGAACAATGAATGCAGAACCCATTTCAGAAATGGGTCTTCCAGCCTCAGCTATGAATCAGAAGCAAATCACAAGTCCAGTCCTTCATAACACCCTTACCCAGAAAACTGAGAGCTACATAAAATGCTTGTATAAACCACTAAATTTTAACACTTTGCCATGCAGCAATTATCCAAACGTAATTGGGATGGAATTACAAGTCAACTAAGAAAACAAGGCCATCTTTTTAGGACCCTAAGTAAAAAAAATACATCTTTAGTATCAAGAGAACCTCTCTCCCAAGTCAGGGAGAATAAATTAGCAACATAAAAAGTGACCAGGCCAATGATGCTGGCTACTACATAGACCAAGCAAAACGAAATAAATTATGCAGGACAAAAAGGAAAAGCTCAGTTACCTTGAAAACACATGCATATGAAATAGCTTGAGTTGCACAGGAGTTTACTGCACCCCTCTGTTAACATCTTGCAAGATGTTGATTTTAAGTGCTTATTAACAAAGATGTCATAAGCTTATAAAAATTCCCACAATGAACTTTTTCCAATGACAGGCTGTCACTCACGCATCGGAGCACTGTCCTGGCTTTGTCTAATACATCAGAAGTAAGAATGAGACAAAAGTGCGGATAGGAAGAAAGAACAAAACATTGGCACAGAAAGAAATGACCCACTTATTTTATCCTATTTGGAGTGTAGCAGCAGATAAAGACTTTAAAAATGGAGAAAAAAAACATGAGCACTCTTTGATTCCAGTAAATGTTCCTATATTCAACACAACCCTGCAAATAATTGCTGAACATTCCCAAACCAAACTGTGGGTACTCATTAATATTTCACTTATGTTGTATTTTAAATTTATTTCTTTTCAGGCCAAGTAATACATTTACATTATTCAAACTCCAAACTTTGTATAGGGAATAGAGAAAAGTTTGCCAACCCCATCCTCAGCCACACAATGGCCTTCCCTAGAGAAAACAGATATACTCAGTTTTCTGTGCATATTTCTAAAAATACTTTATTCAATGAAAGCACATGTGCTTTCCTATAATTATATTTAAATACATTCCATATATATTTATGGATTGTATTTGTATGTCCATTTTATATTAAAAATTTATGTATATGAGTATCAATATGTAGATGTGTGTAATTTTCCACCTGTTCTGCACGACCATTACACACTGTCTTGAACCTTTCTATTCCCAATATAGATTTGAAGGCTTTTCAAAATTAATACCCATACAGGTGTCACAGTCACTCCTGGAGTTAGAGCACAGAGCGACTGCTCTGTACTGACCCACGACCCCCCGGATAAACGCGAGGACGCCGGCTGTCTTTGCTCCTTTCCAGCAATGCTGTGTTGACTGTACTCGTAGATTCGCGGTTTGCTAGTATGCAATACATCTAACATTTCAAGATCGAACAGTTCAGGGTAAGAGCGTATATGTGTTCATAATTTAGATGACCGTTGTCCATTCTGTGTACATGGAGACTGTATGAAGTTACAATCCCCAAGTTGATTTCCTCCAGAGACATGACAATATGAAGACTCTGTGGATTTTGTCAATTGCATAGGTGAAAAATTAGTGTGTTGGTATGTTTTATTTTGTAATTCTTTTATATATTACTGTTGCTGTTTAAGATTCCTCTGTGCATCCTAACCTGTGAACCCTTGGCTCATATTCTTTGTCTCCATCTCTGTTGAGTCATTGGTCTTTTCCTCTTAATTTCTAGGAATCCTTTGTTTTAAAGAAATTAGCCTTTTGGCTGTGATAGGAGTTCCAAAAATCACTTTCCTGAATGACCTTTTGAATTTGCTTATAGGGGTTTTGCCATGAGAATTTTCTTAAAGTAGTTGAGTATATCGAATTTTCCTTTGATGGCCTGTGCATTTAGCGTCATGACTGCAAAGACAGCCTTTGTCTATTCGCTTTGCTTTAATGAGTCTGCTATCTTGGTCTACAAAAAGCAAACAGGAATTAGTAAAGTGTTGTTAAGAAATACCACCACTGAGAAATCTTTATAGAAAAAAATGTCTTCTAAGGTCCTTATTAATGAATCATTTATTTCCAACAACATTCGAATCAATGCAATTATAGTGCAATTTTAAAAGATGGAGACAACTTCTTGGTGTTTACTAAACAACAGAATTTTACTTGTAATGTTTCATGTTAATAGTTTTTGCTTTCAAAAGTGAGGGAATGACATCAGCTAGGCGGAGGACTAGAGGGTCTCCACACTTGTCTCCCCCACCAAAACAGTAAAATAATAAACAACTCCAAACCAGATTAAAATAAGTGTGAGAAAGCTCTGCATCAAGACAAAGAAGTGGAAGAAAGCACACAGAACTCAGAAACCAAGGACAGCAGCAGAGGAGAACGCAGGAAGTATTTTACCCACATCACCCCACTCCTCGGTCCAATCAGCAGAGCTGAGCATCTGCCCTTCCCCAGCTGCCCCCCCTCCGCCCATGGCCAGAGCTGGGACCCTAATCCATCATCCCCGGGGCATGCTACTACTTCATCCTGCTCCCTTGGCCAAAAACACCATTGCACCATGTCATCGCAGGACCTGTGCTGCTGCTGGTCCCCCACATACACACGGGGCCCAAGTCACTGCAATGAGCCCAAGTTCCTTGGGAGACGTGGACAGGTCTGCCTCTCAGACACCAGCGCTATCACCACAGAAAGTACACCAATGGCCCAGGACCCAAATGCTGCGCTGGTTCCATAAGCACTGATCCCAAGACCCTGCCTGTGCTGCTGCCCTGGTGCCAGCACACCAGCTCTGGCACCAAGAAGGACCCCCTAAGATAAAACATCCTCCCCCAGGCAAAACAGGAAGAGTGAGAGGATCCCAGCACCCTTCACCTCTGAGGTCTGGAATAGGCTCTGCCACTAAGAGAACCTCTGCAGTCCTGGCCATAGAAAACCGGAGATGACCTCGGTTAACAGAGATGTACAGAGACTACGCCACTGTGGCCTCCCAAAAACCAGGGATGCTAAACCCCACCCAGCTGGTGCCCTTGCAGCCAACAAGTGAAAGTGTTTGTAAAGCCAGCCCAAAAAAGGCCAGAAGAGGAAGCTGCTCTCTCAAATGCACAGACATCAATGCTTAACCTTGAGAAGCATGAAAAAGCAAAACCATGATACCACCAAAGGAAAAACGATATTTCATTAACTGACCTCAAAGAAATGGAATGAAAATAGTAAGCTTCACCTTTTGTAGGTGATGGTTATATAATGCTATGAACTTTTTTCTTTCCTAAGGAGAAATAATTCTCAGGTAGGGGTGTGTGCGCACACTTGCTGTAAGTTAGCAAGGACGATGCCGCCCGGACGGTGCCACGTTCCAGAAGATATGAGACTTTACAGTGTTCACACTGGCGTACGTCAGCGTGTCCACCTTTATAAAACATAATTGAAATGTACAGATACAGTTAGTATCCTGAGTTCAGTGCTTTCAGGATCAGAAATATTTTACCAATCCTTCTTTGAGATCATTTATAACTCTTAAAAGTTGTATAAGATAGAGCAGACTAGGTGGGTAAGATAACAAAAGTATAAGATTTTTAATGATCTTTTTGATAAAAAAATAAGTCTCATGGCTTTGGAATTGGGGCCTCTGATAAAAGTACTACATATGTGGATTCCTGCAACTCATGTTCAGTCATCAAAAGCTTAAGTATATTTATGCTAGTGTTTTCCATTGGCTGCTTAGAAACATAATTTCTCTCTCTCACACACACACACACACACACACACAGTGCTGTTTTAAAACCAGCAGAAAAAAATATCCTCACCGAAATAACTCGGGAGTCTCAAGACATAAGCTTCTATTTAAAAAAATATTTTTAGAGTAATTTTCAGAATTCTTCCTTTCCCATTAAAAGAAAATCTGAACATTGTTGACTTAGTGAAAATAGGAAATTATGCAGAAAACAACAAAAACTACAACAAATGCAACAATCTCCAAGAACTTGATGGTCACAGAAGAAGAGGGTGAACAGATTGGAAATCAAAACAAACTCGAAAACAGAAGACAGCATGTTCTTACACGCATTTCTAAACATAATCCCTCCATCCCGGCTTCGTTAAATGAGCTATAAACCTCACTTTACCAAAGCCTTAGAAGAAAGATGGAGGGTAGAAAATTGGACTCTTTCTAAATAATGACGTCCAAAACAATCATTTGGAAAATGTGAACTCACCTTTGGGGTCAGTTTTAAAGATTTCAGGTTTGAAACCCCAAGTGGGGAGGAGTGAAGGAGTTTATTATTCCTTCCGTGTTCTCCGAGACCATACTGTTGGGCTTTACATGCTCTTGAATTTTATTAATGGAAATCATTCTTTCACTAAGAAAAATGCTTGCTGAGGAACAATTATGTGCGAGGCACTCTCATTTATCTGAGATACAACATGAAAACAACAGCAGTCACCCGCGCTCACGGAGACCACGCTGCAGAAGGGGCAGCAGCCTGCTGTAATCGTTCACACACCGCTTCGTTCACCCAACACTATGCCCTTGAGAGAGCAGCCCACTGTATGACTCACTACGATGTACTCACCCAAGTTCAAGTCAGCGGTCATCGACGTTATTTCTGAACATCGTTCTATCACACACAGTCGAGCTGTACATATACTTGTACATGTAATTTAGTGAACACATGCAGGTTTCTTGAGGTAACTATTCTCAAAATGTGACCCACAGCACCCTGACAGTCCTCCACACTCCAGGGGATCAAACCTTACTCATAATACCAAAGTGTGATTTCCTTTTCCACCGCACTCACATTGCACTGATGGTGCGAAATCGGTGGTGGGGCAAACTCTGGGCGCCCCAGCGAAATTGGAACAGTGCGACCAGCCTCTGCTAGCAGTCTGTTTCTTCTACTGCAGCCCACTTGCAGAAGGAAAAATGTGCCTGCCTCAGGTCCTTGATGAAGCAGCAAAAATCATTAATTTCATTAGGCCTCTACCTAATGAAATGCAGTAGATGTCTTTTTAGTAACAAAAATTATGCAGAAAGCCCTTCTGTTGCGTACTGAAGGAGAATGGTTGTCTCAAGGAAATGCCCTCGTGTAACTGAGTCATAAACTGAACTAGCAGCCCTTCTCCCCAGGGAACACCCTGTTTTACTTGAAAGACTAACAACAACAACAACAAAAAAAAAAACTATCACTCAAACCTGGGTATTTAGCAGAGATTTTCTTGAAAATAAACAGAGAGAATATCATTTCAAGCAAACAAACAAAAAAACCTGATAGTACTTATGCCCATAACAAAATGTGTGCTTTATGTGGAAATTAGGATCTTAGAAAACTTATCAGCCACTATGAACTTTCCAGTGTCCTAGTACTCAACCCTTCAGGTAAAATGGGTAGTGGTACTTACGAAAGTCGTTTTCATATTGCATTAGGAAGTATGTCAACACGTGGACGAGCTACAGAACTCAGTGAACCAGTGTTTTCACGATGCAATAAAATTATGCATGGTGAAGACCCATTCTAAATGCAAGCTGACAGTGTAGAAACAGCATAAAGTTCTTTGAGAGTGTTTCAGATGGCCACTAAACGTGACAGAACTGTATCACTTGTCAAGTTTCGGTGTAGTATTAAAGCGAGTGCCCACAGACACGGGAAGAGCCTATGAAAATGCTCCTTCCTTTGCAAGCGTTTTGTGGGTGTGTGTCTGTGTGTAAACACACACATCTATACATACATACACATACACACATATACACGTCAGTGGGGGGCCAGAGTTTCTTCATACACTGCAACCGAAACAACAGAACACCAAAGACTAAATCCAGAGGAGACAGCAGTTGTTTCCTATTAAGCCGAACATTTAAGAGATTTGAAAAAAAAAGAAAGTAAAATAATGTAATTTTTTTGTAAATTTTTGTTTGGAAAAACAGCTACTTTTCATTTAAAAAATGTGCCATTCATGATAACATCTCATGGGTGATTTTTTAAAATTCTACAATAATATTTTTAATTTGACTAAAATCTAATGTTTAATATTGGTGAGCATCAGTAGAAAAAACCTACATCAGTAAAAGTTTTTTGGGGTTCTCAGTAATTAAGTTAAAACTGTAAAGGAGTCCTGAGACAAACTATTTGAGGATCTGCATTTTCAGATACGTATCTAGCATAGAAATGCTGGGTTTAGAATACATTACACACCTTCAACTTCACTAGAAAATGAAGAACTGTTTTCCAATTTTTACTGGTAGCTTTACATGTAAGTGTTCCCCCTCTCTACACCCTCTCCGATTTCTGGAACTATCAGAACTTTTGCTTGTCATTCATAGCAGAGAGAAATAATACACCATTGTTGTCTTGAAGTCCCTTTCCCACGACAAGATGAGAGCGACTTGGTGTAGTGACTCAGCGCTGATTTTCACAGGCAGATCTAAAGCTCCTAACAGTATTTCTACATATTTGAGTCCTAGTAATAAAGAAGCTAATTTTTACTGAATAAGTAACATCTGGTATATCCATCTTATCCTGCAGCATAAAATAGACTTTGCAATTATTGAGTTTGAACTTGTGCTGAATACTGAACTATGCCTAACACCATTCCAGACAGCCCTGATTTTTGCTCTCCAACTTACATGTCTGCTGCTCAAAACTTGTTCATTCCATAATATATATTTTAGTGAAAAATGCAATTTATGCTAATGTATACAGAATAATTTTATTAAAATAATACCACCAATGGCATGGGAATTAAATACACAACACTTCCACATATTTATACAAGGAATTCAGTGTAGGGATAGCAGCAAGCTATAAATACTGTTTGTATCAGGTGGGGGGATTGGGATAAAGTCTAGAGGGAAGAAATGAGATCAGCTCTATCTTTGCATTTCCTTGTTTCACCTGTTAAAATGAAGATAAAATAAAATTCTGCAATCCAAAGAATTTCAGATAAATAAAGACAAAATGAAACTGAGTGTTTCCTTCACTTTTAGTTCCCAATCACAGGCTATTTGTAGCTCTGAGTACTTTAGACCTGCGTTAGTCTTTGAGTAAACTTCTCGGTGCTTCCGTCATGTGACTACTGTGGCTATATCATGTAAATTTAAAATGAATCCTAGAGAGTTCCACAGAGTTAAGATCATCACACAAAAACCACAGATTAGGAAGGCAATCAGATAGTGCAGGGAAAACCCAATCTGAAGCCAAGTCACGTTCTCTCTCTGTTACCTGTGACCATGCCAAGGCTAAGAGCAGGCTTACAAGGAGGAACGTGTTGGAGTTTGAGCAACTCAAGATGGCATTTCAATGTCATCCAACCAAATCCTAAAGGAATCATGTCACAAGTGTCAGAGAATGAGCTCTAAGCATGCTGGGAAAAAAATGACACTAATGATAATGATTCTAATAAAACATTTGCATTAATATATTTTAAATATATTTAATTCTTAATACAACTCGCACTTCATCCTAAAAAAAATGCATGTCAACTACAATGAAAGGGAACACATAAGCATTTTTGAACTGAACTGAGAACAGACTAATATGGTGAAAGCCATATTTCCATTACATATCGAAGCACTAATCTCCTATTCAAACTATGAAAAAGAAGTTTGTGCTACAAAGCCACTAAAAGATAACGGCTCAGTACACACCCTGCAACACCTACCAGGCGGTGGGTTATCGTCTTGTGAGCTAACACGACTTGCTCATGCGGCCGGTCTCCGCGTGAGCTCTTTGCCAGAAAGAACTAATTCTGTTCCGAGTGAGTCGACGATTTCGACTTGTCAGTTGGTGCGATCTGGTGACCACACTCACACTACAAGGCTCAAAGGCCATTTTCCAAACATTAAGTTGTTCTTCACTGTTTTTTTTTTTCATAGGAGTGAGCATTTCTCTCATATTTATTTAATTTTAGTTCAACTTTGGCCAAGCACCAATGAGCCCAAAGAATAACGGCTGCTGTGCTCAGTGCATGAATGGCCTTGCCTGCGCTGCTGTGCTGGATTCCCATCACAGTGGTGTGTTACTCTGAAGAGGTCCAATGCAGGCTTACAGAAACAAACACAGACAGACAAACACCGCTGCTGCGAATGCCAGGATGTGACGCCGAGCACCGTTAGTGGACAAAACAAAGAAGATGTGTACGTGCGGAGCAGTGAAATAGTTTCACTTGTAATTCTAACAGAGAGACTAATATTTAGGATAGTGGCACTCTACTATGTACAGTCAAAAGGAGCAACTGACTCTATTATACATTCAAGGCCATGATACAATTATTAATATGATTTTTAATGTATCAAATACTTCATATTTAAGCTTAAAAATTCTTGGTTCTATGAAGATGTAATAAAATATTTATACATACAGGGGTGGGCAAAAGTAGGTCAATAGTAATAAATATAATAAGTAAATAAATAATAATACCAGAATAAACTATTTCCCATACAACTGTCAATCTACTTTTGCTCACCCCTGTACATAGTAATATACAGAATTGTTTTTCTCTCAGGGTTCTATTTTTTTTTCTGAATTTAAGAGATTCATGGAAATCTTCTATTTTATCCCTCCATGTTCTTATATCAATTAAGCCTGCTCCAATTACAATCCATATATTCACTATGCAACTATTTTTTTTTTAAAAAAACGCACTAAAATAACACCTAGTATTAAAGATAAAAATTCCATACCTCACGAATGTTTTATTTGATTCTTCAAATGTCTTCATGGACAAAATCTTTGCAATCCTAATCGGTTTTCATTACTTTCTACAATAATCTATGTTTAATGAGCCATTATCATGGAAAGTCTCTCATCTGATTTGCAATTCCACACAAAGCTCCTCCGTCTGTTCCTACCAGTCTAAATAGCAGCATCATAACTTCCACGGACAATTTTTGCCTACCTTACCCCAAACCACAGTTCATTTCCCTTTTCCCCTAAGAAAATATATAAAATAGCATCGGTAGAGCAAGGAGTTTTTCAACCTCAGGAATATTTTTCCTCTTTTAAGAACTTCAACATGATAAAAATGACCTGGAATTCCTCCAGAGAAAACAAGTACCACGACCCAAAAGGTCAGGGTCGACCATACCCAGGCACTAAAGACCACCGGAAATTAAATGTGCAAATTTTCTTTATCTTTCAACTGGCTGGTGGCACTCCTCACAAAGAGCTGTCTCTGCTTTTTAAGCTAATTTTTTATGCCTGGTCTGTATTAAAATCATAAAATCCCTGTTCCTTCCTTTGGACATTATCCATTATATTAGGCACTTTTGTGCATGAATTTTCATTCAGTGTTTGAGCTAAAAAATTAATGTTTCATATCCTCTAAATTTGTGTGAGCACACAGAGAACATTTAAAATGAAAGTTTGCAGCAAAGTTCCAGAGGTATGAACTTGGCGTATTGCATTTCTGAGCACACAGCTCTGTTTACTTCTAGTCCCAAGCTTTACCCTCTCAGGGATGACGAAGATTACTTTCCTCAATAAAAGACATCTCTCTCTTTAAATAAAAATAAAGTGAAACCAGGGGAAACTCACTAACATTGAATGTGTTATTCAAACATACTCAAAGCAGAGCACAACAGAATTTTTATTTCTAGAAATATTCCATATGACAAGAAGAACCAACCACATAGTAGGAAACTGCTTTCTGGGTTTTCTAGGAAAAGTTCAAGTTTGGGGTTGGCCAAAAACTTCATTTGGCTTGTTCTCATAGAAGGGCCCTTGGTAGCGCTTAGTTGTCTTTTACTTCACTTGAACAATGTTGTTAGATTGTATTGTCACAGCTGTCATACTCGTGGGCATTTAAAAAAAAACATCAAAATTGGTGAATTTTTGTGCAGTCATTTTAATATTGAAGATGGAAGAAGATATATAACATTTTTGCCATATTATGTTTTATTATTTCAAGAAAGGTAAAAAAGCAACTGAGAGGTGGGGGAAAAAAGATTTGTGCAGTGTATGGAGAAGGTGCTGTGACTGATCGAACACGTCAAAAGTAGCTTGGGAAGTTTCTTGGTACTTTAGATATTTTGGCCAAATAATTCTTTGCTGTAGGGCTGTCTTATGCATTGGAAGATGTTTACAGCAACCCTGGTCTCTACCCACTAGAAGCAAATAGTGGGAGAGAGCCAACATACTCAAAATATCCAAATCAATAAAGTTATTGGTGAAAATAAAAAATGTGTCTTTTATTTTATGAAAAAAAAATGGACTCTTGGCAAAAACCATATTTTCTTGCAGACATTTTTCCCCTCATACTTCTGCTATTTTACATTGACTTATTTTCTCCTCCGATGCAAACAGAGAGGGTAATAGAAAATTCTAGAAGAAATTCATTAAATGAGTATAGCAGGTCAAGACTAAATGTAGGCAATTTGAAAAATAAACAGCACTGCGTATAATCAAATATAATTAGATTATAAGAATTCTTTTCAGCTCACACACAGAGAAACATGTGCATTTTAAGGTAAATGTCTATAATTTAGCAAATACAGAAGTTAATATATAAGTTAAACTTTGCCATATTTGAAAGATCAAATGAAATTGAGTTGCACTGTATAATCCTTTTGGCATTGACTACCGCAAACCCATTACTCAACGGGCTAGGGATATGTGTACATTATCATTATATTATTTCTACATAAACACACAAGCCCACTTATGTCAGTATTAATATTTATCTAGGATATTAAACACTAACATAAGGAAATCATCTCACATTTTTAACACTTGTGCTGCTTAAATATATTTTATATCTATTAACATCACCATATTTCTGCCAAAATGTCATACCCGTCCAATCTTCACATAACATTTCTGTGTTTTCGAAAGATAAAATGTAAATGGTTTGAAGCATCAGAGTACCGGATAACCATTCTGAAAGGCAAAGACTCCATGCAGTAAACCTTTCTATGAGACCATAGTAGTTGGGAGATGAAACTGTAAATGGTAAGTGAAGATTGCTTTGGTTTAGAAAATCGTCGGCCATTAAACAGTTTACAAAGAGCCTACTGTTTCTATCTGCATCATTATCCCCAATGTGTCAAAGTCAGCATTTTCACAATACTTAGAGCACTCCCAAATTCCCCATAAATATCATTTATATTCCTGCACAGCCATTCGGCATGCCAAGGAATGTCACGTACAGTCATCGACAGTTACACGGTATGCCTATCCGAGCCAATGCACGTGAGCCTGAAATTACTGGGAAGAGCACACATTTCTCTCCAAGCAGACCCGTGGAGATGGTGTAATTTTTACTGCCCAGTTTGACTGAAGACTCAAGGCCATTGCCTGCTTTGCACGTGGAGAGTGGCCCAGAAAGCCAGCTGGGCATATTTGCAGCAGAACCTTGCTACTGAGCAACTGAACTGTGGAAGAGCAGCTGTCCCATGTACTAGCATTGCCATCTCTTTTTATTTATTTGCTTTGTGTTGGAAGAGGCCTTTCTTACTTATAAGAAAATAAAACCAGATCCAGAATTGTCTTTTCCTATCTTTCTACCTACTGAAATCCCAACAGAGCCATTTCAAATCAGCGTCTCCCACAAAAGCAACTGGCCAGCTTATTGATATGATCATGGACATCTCTGAAATTCTCTACCATTTGTCAGCAAAACCAATTTTCATTAGGCAATCTCGCATAACCTCCAGATTAATCCCTCATGTAATTCTTGTGGAGGTTAATAACGTCAGGCCATGAGAATGATAAAAGCAGTCCTTAAGTGGAATGTGGAATTGCAAACAAATTCATTTACATTCAATACGGCAATGCTACAGAATTAGGTGAAGTGCCTTCTGGTTTTCGAGGCTCAGAGAAACCAACGATGCTGACCACACATGAGAAGACCCCGCATGGGCTACGATGACTCGAAACACCGAAGCCTGGAGCAGTCACAAGCGGGGGGGGGGGGGAATCACTCAGCAAAGAAGATTTTTAATTTGTTTATTAAAACTGTCATCCCTCAAGTAGCCAATATAAAAGCTTAATGTGCTAAAAAGAAGATGCCAACCTGGGAAATATTTCCAAGATAAATGGATAACTTATTTTATCTATTAAGCACTCTTACAAAACATCAGGAGGAAAGCCCCACTGAAAAAGTAAGCTACAGACAGAAAGGTCATTCACAGAATGAAGAGAGGATTGTATGACAGACAAAAAAAAGGTAGCAATATTAAGAGTGATTGAAGGAACCAGATGTTTTACAAGATACCATTTATTTGTTTGTTTTTGTCTATTAGACTGACGAAGATTAAAACAGAAGAGTGACCTCGGATTGGGAGGTCCTGGCAAAATCACCATACCCTCATATATTTATTGCAGGAAGATAAATTGGCAACATACATCAGAAGATCTGAAAACTGAAATTTCCAACCTAGCCGTTCTACTTCTACAAATGATCCTAAGGAAAGTATTAACTTAGTACATAAATATGTATGCCGAGCAACTTATAGTAGGAGGAAAAAATGAAAATGCCATATGTATCCAGTAATAGGAGACTAGGCAAATAAATTAAAGTTTTAATTGAATCTATGAAACCCAATCATAACGACGACTCTGCATACACAATTATTAAAGAGCAAAGTATATAACACATTGCTGAGTGAAAAAAAATTTGTCACCGAGAAATAAAGCATGCTATAAATATCTGTGTCATAGAATACATACTATTAATTAAGGTCCTCAGACGCCCCGCCCCCGCCAACCCGTTAAGGGAAACCGGGGGTCAGTTTCTGCAGTTCCTCATCCTTCTAGCTAGTGACCCAGCCAGGCAGGCATCTTCTCTTACACTTTTAGTAGCATGTAAATTTGGGAAGGAAAAAGGAAGCACACGATAACTGATACCAATCTGATGCTGGGTGGACGTTTTTGGTGAATTTAATTTGGAGAGAAGTTATATGAAAAAAGATTATTTTTAAAGCTGCAGGAGCTGCTCTGGCATTTGCTGGGTGGAGACAGGAGGACAAAAGGACAGGTTAGAGGTGAATTACTCTGTTTCACATACTTCACCTTTAAATATACCCCCAAGAGTAAAATAATAGACTTTGTGCTACTTTGAATTTCCTCCCAGTTGAGAGGTGTGGTCTTTGAACACAGCGCTGCTCTGAGACTAGAGCCCCTGGGTCGCAGCCAGGGGTGTGCCTTGGTGCACCATCCCCCTGCCCTCCCCTGTTTACCTTTACCATTTGCCTTTAGATTATAGATAAACATTTAGGTTTGGGTTACCTGAATTTTTTAATTCTTCTGTAATGAGCATTCATTACGAATAAAATAAGAAGTATACCTCTCAGACAGATATTAAAACGCAGATTTTTTTTCTGTGTTCACTTTGTTTCCCAGTGATACTTAAGTCTCAGCAGGCCAGGCTGTCTCTACTCCCACCCCCAAAGCCACCTATGAGGCAGGGATTTAAGTTTCTTTGGGACGTATTGCTAGGGAGCCAGAGGACGTGAATGGACAATGGCAATGCCTGTCAAAGGGAAGTAGGGAAGGAAAAGAGGCCAATTTGCAGTCTAGACCCGAGTAGGTCACCCTGGACCATGCGGCCAAATCCTGCCGGGGACCTCTGGGAGATGTCACCAGATGCTTTCGGAGCTGTCCCTGTCTCAGGGTACACACCACCGATTCCCTGGCACAGATTCCTCCGGCATTTCATCTTCAGCACGCCCGCCCTCAGGACCAGCGTGGTCAGCCGGGGAAAGCCCACGTGAGCAGACTCTGAGGGGCAGTCTTACCACTTCTCTGTAGATGATTCAGTGTCAGCTACGGAGTAGAGTGGTAACACCTTATTCTGGAAGTTCCCTCCTTCCTAGTCCCTCCCCACACCCGTAGCGCTCAGACTGAATAAGAAGTGTTATAAGATCACACTCATCTCACCCAGTGCATCTGGAACTGATGGCTGATGTCCTTAGAGTTCAAGCCCTTCCGGAACAACCTGCCACAAGAACATACCCACTGCACTCTAACTGAATCAGTGTTCTCATCCAGGACACTTGGTTCTTGGCTGATGAACTTAGGAAGCAACAGGAAAAGAACACTTATGTAATGGGAATATAAACATACGGTGTGATTTTAAAGTGTGACCCCTTATTCGATGATAGACATTTGAAGGACATAAAAAAAAAAGGAAGAGGAACTTGACAGAGTGGACAAGAAACTGTGATTTTTGATTCCACTCTGAAAACAACAATTTGTGTCTCAACGCACAACAGGGATTCTCTTCTCTGAATGTGGCCCTGAGACAAGCAACATCAGTGTCACCTGGGCATTTACTCGAACCAGAAATATGTAAGCTTCACCGCAGACGTGCTGACTCAGAACTCTAGGGGGGGAATGGGGGGCAGAATGTGTTCTAATAAGACCTCCAGGGGACCCTCTGCATGCTAAAGACTGGGAGCACCACTCAAAGGACTGGTTTCAGACCACGTTGCTAACGGTACTTGCTGAACTTGCTCCTCTATGGCAGCAGTTAGAGACGAGGGTCATATTGTCTGCGGCTCACTTTGAAAGAGCACAAGGGCATTCTCTCTATACTAGACACACACAGATATAAAGGGAACTTGGCAAGTACTGACAATTTTGGAACCTAAGGGAGTGTATCAGCACGTAGTCTAGTTGGGTTATGTTAAAATAGGCCCGTGCCCAGGAATGTGGGATTTTACCACGTATGTCACATTTTCCTTAGGCGGATGGCTTGTACCACTTTAAAAAGCACTGCTCTAGACATCTTCCGTATTTCTTAGTAAACGATGGATTTTTCAGGGCAATCATCTACCCCAAAAGATACAAGCAACTTCTGAAACTCGACAGAGCAAATCTGTGGCTGGTTTTGTGGGGTTGTTTCTCTTGCCCACGCTCCCATCATCTGCAACAACTTTCCTGATGGCTCCTATTTTCCCGCATCCATCACAGAAGCTCACATTCCACATCTTTTGAATCAGAAGGAAACCTGGCCAGCAAGTTCATAAACTCACTGTGTGATCCTCAACAGAAAATCACGTCGCACACAATGAATAAAAACAAGTATCAGGGTTCAAGAGCGTCCTTCCTTCTTTCTGTCTGTTCATGAGACAAGATCTGATCTACCTGAGATTCTGAAGTCACAGGGAAAGATCAGAATTCACAGACCGGGCTCGTCGAATTTTATATTATTTAGAAAACGTATCTGCGAGTTCCACTGAGCCCTACAAATCCTATCAGGGCTTTGTTTACACCGCAAATAACCTGGGGGGAGAGATGACTTCAGTGAATCGCTTGTAAGTTAAACTTTTCATAATGTCACAAGATTGCTCGCCAAGGGTCTTGAAGATAGGAGGGAAGGAAGAGAACCTATGTTCTGCAGTACTGGTAGCATGAAGTACGCCATCTAGGCTAGTGTGAAATCGCAGTGCTGAACATTTTGCCCTGTTCTCCCCAAACATAAAAACTGAGAAACAATCCACACGTTATTGCATAAGTCGTCTATACCACACCTTTTAAGACATGTGTTTAGCTCAGAAAGCTGAGTTACCTATGAGTGTCTCATTTAAAAAATACTAGCTTATTGCTGCATGCTTCCCTACTAATGTACAAATATTTGTCATATCACTGGTCATGTATAACAACATGTTTTGCATTTAGTTATTTATCCTATCAAAGATGTGTCTATTTTGCCTAATTTAAATAATTATTAAGCATCTCAAGTTTCATGTGAGTCTTGTGTAAAGGTCATGTCTCAATGAGAGGCCAAAAATGTTGTAAAATGGTGAAAAAGAGGAGAAAGAAGTAAATCCAGTGGTTGTTAGCATACACAATGATCAGGTCAATCAACTTTAAGTACACCCCCTTTAAAAACAAAAATTCCTCTTCACCTATCCCTCCGCTCCATATACAATGATCAGTTCAATCAACTTTAAATACAGCCCCTTTAAAAACAAAAATTCCTCTTCACCTATCCCTCCGCTCCTTTTTGGTTTTGACTCGTCTGCCTACAGCCTTTTCACCTGGAAGGCTATCTGATTAACAGGTCAAGAAAGAATTAAATTCCATGTACCATGCAGTTATTCTCAAAAAGAATTAAATAAGCCCTGCCTTTTTCCCTTAGGTATACCTTAAAAAATGAATGGCAAATGTCTTATATTTGACATAGTTTTGAGTTCTTATAAAAATCACTTCTAGATTATGTTGAGAAAATATCAATTATTCCACCATGATTTATACTGTTGAAAATTTCTGGGGATGTTGCTCTGAGTGTTATAGCCCCTAAAATGGATAGCTTTGTGATTTAGTTATGTCAACATAGACTATAATAGCTGAATAATCACAGATAACTGCTATTATAATTGTCAGGGTATGTTCCTAGGTTCTGAAATCCACCATTTTTAAACTATGAAATATTTGATACAGGAAACCATTCTATTCTCCTGAAAATATCTTTCCCCCTTAAGAAGGTAGGTGTCAAAGGAGTACATTTTAACCAAAATATTTTTTACCTACCTAACACCTGACAGGAAAATTTTGGCTCCTGAGCTTCGCAGTTGGTAAGAAATCAATCAATCTTTATGTCTCCTTGTATGGCTATCATGTTCATTTCAACCTAGAGTCATCAAATCACAGTCTGATTTGTTGCCCATGCTCTGCCTACTAGCGTACGTATGCATACTCAGTGTTTCTCCCGATTGTACATCCCAAATGACCAAACAGATTCTGAAGACGAGAGCAAAGGAGAGGTAACTTCTCTGTGAGTGGCAAACGGAAGATCCCACACCAGCCCGTCTACCATGCAGCAGTATTCCTTCTCCAGCCCCATCTGCTGCCTCATTGTTTTCATCCACACTGTGTAACAACTGTGTGAACCCTCAAACACACCACACTAGTGCAAGAAAAGTAATTGGTTACTAAATAAAACCCCACAGAACAGGAATAGCTCTCATCCATACACGATTTGCTAGGTTGCTTTACCTGTCATTGAACAGTTCACAGTACTCCCCCCCATGAGCCTGTACAGGGTGTCCAATGCCAAGGCATTCCCAAGAATACTTCTGCTTGGACAAGGGTTCTCCCTATTTTGATAAAATGACTTTTGTGAATTTTTGTGGGAATAGGGGTGGGCAAAAGTGCATTTCAAAGTTTTCTCCCCATCATCTGATCCACATTTTCCAGGCTAGATTCACCCCTCTACCCTGACAGCCGCTCTGCCCCCCAGCAGCACACAGCTAGCCCAGGCATCCTCCACCCTGGATGCTTTCCTGCCTCTGCACATGTTGTTCCTTCTTCCTGGAATTTCCTTCCACCCCTAGATCCTTTGAATTCCAAAGTAAACGTCATTTTCTCCGTGAGCACTTCACTGTAAGCACGGATAATCCACAGGGGAGGAAGTAAGGCGTCCCTCCATATCCTGACTGTTACCACAAGCACAGCATGTGCCCAGCCCCGCAATCGTAACACTGGTCACATCACACAGCGTTGGTTTGCTCATTTCTCTTTCTCTCCCGCTATTTTATTAACTACCAAGGAGTGGGTGCCGTGAGAAAATAAATATTTGAGTTTTAATTCCTTGATCGGTGCACGGTTGACTGTTAATAACTACTGAAGGAAGGAGAGAAGAAGGGGAGGAAGGGAAGAGAAATGAGTGAGTACGTGCACAATTTGTACTTCACCCATGATGAGCAACAGATGGCAATGCACTTGTTACCACTTGGCATTACTGGAGGGATCATGTCTCTTCCCTAGGTTCTCTTGCTTTTCTCTTCCCACTCGTTTATCAGAAAACCATTTTAGGGATGAAAGAATGGTGCAGAAGGAACCTTCCCAAACAAACTTGTGATCAGTAATATGCCCTAAAGGGATGGAAGAAGCAGACCCTAGGCACTTACTGACTGGCATCAAGGACACCTAAGGTGGGATTACCATAGGGTAGCTTTCCAGGTCCTGACCCTGCGAAGGTGGAGAACTGGAGAGTGTAATTCAGGGCAGAAGTAGGTCAGAGTGCATTCAGCAGGGCAGAGCAGGCTGATGCGCAGAGAAAATGGCCTGGGACAGAGGCTGGAGGAGGGTCAACAGCAGACAGGAAAGCAGTCGGGCAACTGGAATGCTTCTAACACCTGAGCCAGGAAGAAAAGCATAGTGAAGCCAGATGCAAGAACAGAACCTCTTTGCCTCCAGAACTTTTCTTCTACCCTATGGGCCCCAAAACCAGTCCTGGAACGGGTCTGGTATCTAACAAAAAAATCTCAATGGCTGATGGGAAATCTGAATATGAGTTATATACCCAGTGCTTTTTGGCTCAGACGATCCGCTTCTCAAATCCATCCTCGGGAATCAGCTTTTTTCTTCTTTTTCACAAACATCTCACTGACCTCTCCTCCCTACCCCTGCCTCTGTCCCCCCACTCAGAGAAGCCAAACTTGATTAAAATGAATATTGCTGAACGTATCACTCAATTTTAGACTCAAATTCACTCCAGCCAATTGTTATTAGTTGCTCAGCATGCAAAAATAGCAAATTTGAAAATCTGGACAAATTTCCCTTTTAGGGGAGTGGCATCTGGCAGTCTAACCCACAAAAATTTGTTCTAGTGAAATTTCTACATTATAGCAGGGAATATATTATCTTTGGATTAAATGATCCTTTAACTTCCTAGAAATTAGGTAGAAAAACTAAAGATGCTCGAGAAGACCAAGGGATGAATGTGGAAAGGTTTCACCTTGAGTTTCCTTTTAAAACTTTGAACGAGCACTCTGATTATGAATAATGCACAAAAGTTTTAATATAATCATTTGCATTCTGCAAACATGTCGAAGCAATGAGAAAGCAAAAGGCAAATTACATTTTACCACATGCCAATCAACTTGGATAATGCAGAAGTGAAAAAACACCACAACCACAAACATTTAATATTTATACTTTAAAAATATAATTACCAGTTTGGAAATGTTTAAATTAAACCAACAATTGACTTTCTTGGCTACCTGATTTGTCTGTTTGTTTGTTTTCAGAATAGGAAAAGATAATAGAGTTTTTTCCATATTTGCACAGAATGAGGCTTTTATAGTTTTTCTAAAACAGATGACCAGAAGTTGAATTTGTTTGAGAGGAAACATTCCAGCAACGTACTGAAGGGAGCAAACTTGAGTGTACGCTGGATATCCCACCAGAATGCACAGAGGGCCTGCCCACAAACTGGGGCGTGTTCTCTTAACTCAGTAGGAATAGCTGACTGCATTTTGATGATTATAATCTCAAGTCCTGGCAGATCCACTGAATAGGCTAAATGTATAAATAAAATATCAGTAGTGACCCAAAAAATAACTTCCTTTTATGAGGATGGGGGGGAAAGCACTCTGTTTAAAAGCAAGATTTCAATAAGGCACTGCCAAACAAGTTTCCTGCCTCTGAGGATTCCTCAAGAAACTAACTCATTTTTCATTGAAGAGATATTAGCAACAACCATGGAAATGCCTACCCAAAATCCCCTCCTGCACACTACTAGATGATGATGTCGAGTTGGGAGTGGGGAGGGATTTAAATTTATTGAAGTCATTGATGTCTCCTCAAGTGTACATCTAAAAAAGACCACATTAAGATCATTCAGCAGTTGAAGTCTATGATGTATTATATCAGAATTTATAACCACTGCAGTATTTCTAAATCATTACTCTCCCATGATGGGGTCAGCATTTTGAATATTACTCAGGGAGAAGGAGCTATACATATAAATAAATAAATATTAAAAATGCAAATGATAGTCCTGACAAAAGAGTTCAGGGGAGTTATTGGACAGCAATCGCTCTCTGGCATCTGTTCCTCCAGCTGTGCGTTGAAAAGACAGAAAGCAGGTGTCCATTTAAGCGCAGCCTTCTAGTTAATTTCATATAAGACGGTGCAGAGAACAAAAGAATATCCAATACAGCAGTAAAGCTAAAAATAACATAGAAGAAAAATCACCCCATTTCCCTGAGTCCATCTGGGCTTTGTATTTGAGAAACTACATCCCAAGGAGAGGGCCCTTTCTTCGAGTACGCTTCTATATTTGGGAGGAAGGAAAAACGTGGGCTTCCTACCCGACCACTTTGAAGCAGTCACAGAGGGAGGGCGACGGCTCCGCTCTGGCCCTCTGTCAGCGATAACCTCAGGGCCTGGCTACAGCTCTGGTGATACCGCTGGTTTTCACTGTTTGCACCAAAAGATGACAGCACTGAACGTGGACACCCATGAAGACTCCTGCATAAATGCATTAAAATACTACACCGCTCCTTAAACAATCGTAAAACTCTCCGTGGGCATAATTAACAACGACTTAACTCAATGTTTAGATTTTAGGGAGTACCAGAATGGTTAAGGAAATAACCTGTCGTACAGTGTGCCACCGAAGCACAGACTTGTGAGCTGGAGGCTAATTCTTCCAAGTGGCAGAGAGGTTAAATGATGGCCCAAAGCAACGCAGCTAATAAGGAAGGAGGACTCAGCCCTCAATCTAGAGATCACTCCTCAATTTCTGCACACGAACGAAAGGAGAAGCCTCCGCGTTGCATTTTCTTTATCTTAGCTCTTTCGTCACTGACTCTCCACATACATACATACGGATATTTATTACTAACTCTTTTACAGTGGTGACACATGCCATGCATTTTAATATACAGAGTCTTTTAAAAAATGGAATCTCTTATTTCAATCTATCATTTCAAAGTTTGACTTCCTATCATCCTATGAATTTCATTAGCTAATAACCATGCATACACCTCGTGTTACAGTATATCTTTTAAATAGATATTTATTAGGCCCACTATTTTGCAGCAGGGTGGAATAATAACTTTTCACATGATTAAATTTTCCGGAGAAGAGAAGCTAAGAAATATCAACACTGAGATTTTCTAAAGTTTTTAAATTTTAAAGCTTTTATGAAACAATTACAGTTAAAATTGTAAATGCTTACCACAAGCTAGGAATGGGACTAAATGCTTTATGTGAGTCATGTAATTTAATTCTTCTAACAAACTTGTGCCTCACATACTAACAGGTTAAATGACTAACAAAATGTCATAAGCTAGTAGTTGGCACCACACAGATTTCAACCTAAGTAGTCGACACACACCTAGCACAAGACCCAGGCATCCCTCTTTTAGGGGTCGCCTGCACATCCAGAGATCGAAAGCACATCCACACAAACAAAGACTTGCCGTGATAGTTCATAACAGTTTTATTTGTAACGGCCAAAAAGTGGAAACAATCCCAACGTCCACCAGTAGCGAATGGACAAACACTGTCCCATAGACATACAGTGGAACACTAGTCAGTAATAAAAAGCAGTATGATGAATCTCAAAACAAGCTAAGTGGTAGAATTTTAACCAAAAAAAAAAAAAAAAGAACAAAAAAACAACACATACACACACACACACAGAATAATTCCATTTACATACATTTTTGGAAAATAAAAACCAGTCTGCAATAAGTAAGTACATCAACGATTGTCTGGGAGCATAGAGTGTGGGGGGAAGTATTTATAAGGGTATGAGAAAACAGTTGGGGGGGAAGGCTAGATTTATTATCCTAATTATCATGATGGTTTTATACTTGACTATGTAGATCAAAATTCATCAAACTAGGAACTTTAAATATGTGCAATTTACTGTACATTAACTGCATCTCAATAAAGAAATCTAGGCAGCCCTACTCCAAAGTTTGTGCCCTTAACCACCAGCGTATATCACCGCAAATATCATAAAAAGTCCTACTTGGGAAAAAGCGTATTGATTTTAATTCAGTTTTACGTTAGTGTAACATCGCTTGTTTTACTTTCTAAGATATAAAGGCCTAATTGATGCCTGATGTTCCAATTAGTAATTTTGTTACCTCGCTGCAAGTGAAATCCTTGGGGACAATTTCGGTTTTGATTAATCTGTCCCTACGCAGAATGGCCCAAACTGCTGCTGTTTTCATTGAAGCTGCTTCTGTCTTTTTCCAGCTGTCTCTGATCTTTACGGTTTATTCTTTGCCTTTCCAGGTAGGACTTTTTTGTTTTAACTTATTCTTTCCATCTATTTTCTTTACTGCCTGTGATTCTACTTCCTTGGGTTGTGAAGTCACGTAAAAGTGGCAAGTGTACAACAAATATACAATGAAGTTAAAAAAGTTAGCAAAAAGGTTTCACGCCTCTGCCATACCTTTCCTACATAGTAAAATGTTCTGTTAGAGGAATTCTATTGATGTTAGTGGTTAACTCACTTAGGGAAGCAGTACCGAATCTTTTTGGCACCAGGGGCTGGTTTTGAGGAAGACAATTTTTCCATAGTCTGGGATCAGGGGGATGGTTTTGGGATGATTCAAGCACATTATATTGAAGTTCACCTCCTGCTGGGGCCCTGTTCCTAATAGGCCTGGACCACTACCTGTCCACAGGCACAGAGACCGGACACCCTTGACTTAGAGTACTTAGGGGTGAATCCAAAGCGCCCCCAAAGTGTCCAAGATCTGAATGCTGGGTAGTTGGTAATTTACTGATACAAGTTACAGTATTATTTTAACACTTCAAAATATTGTAGTACAGAACCCTATGTTCTAAACATCCAAAGCATGATGAAAAATATACTAATTCTCTAGCTTCTGAGAGACCTAAAAATTAAACAAAATTAAATCAAGACTTGAAAGTAGCCCGTGCAAGTAAGGGGTTTAAAGCGTAAATGTTGTTCGCTACATGGGAAATCCACATCTGCTCTCAGAGCAGCTCATGCATCAGGTACCTGGGACACACTCCTCCCCCCAGATGGGCTGGGAAACTGCACAGTAATTAGAATGCAGTGTGCACCCTACTTAGAAGAGTAAGCAAGACTTGGAGATCTGAGGGGTGCCTATGTCAGTCAGCTCCGTTACTGCCGGAGAGAGGACCAGTGCCTCCTCTGCACGGTCTCTAGACTCCAGCCGCCCAGACCTCATACTGGGGCTGCTCCTCCTCCTCACCCACTGCAGTTAATGTATGAGGGTGGGCAGCGGTGGGTGTCTTGCACTAGACAGCGGTGGCCCGATTATCAAATTGGTTGGCTCACAAAAAAAGTGTCTAGAACTTATTTGTCTTAACTATGGCTGGTCTGCCCCATACAATTGACAGTTGATTATGAGTAATTATACTGCATAATGACCAATAGTATATGTTTTAAAAGCATATATTTTTTATAACGATGCACTGACCATCAAAACTCAACCTATGTAACCACAGCAACTAAAACAGATCTGCCTAAATTCAGTAAGAGCTCACGTGAAATCTTTGCAATTCAAACGGTATTTCAAAAGATATTACTAAAAATAAAAGAACGATATTTGCATCTTTTGTTGTTGTTGCCACTAACTTCCCTAGAATTTAGAAGATGTGCATTTGAGAATATTAGAGAAAGAACTTTTAAACTGGGCTTTTAATAAACCTGCCCCTCTGCATTAAAGTGGAAGAGCAAAAGCCTCTAAAACAAACACAGGCCAGTCATAGAAAAGGCTAACTCTCCATATAACATTATTATGTTTTTAAAACTGCCAGGTGAGTATAAACCTAGCATCCTCGTTTCACCATGTTTAGGCCGGGATCAGAAGGTTTATTGTTTATCCCTCAACAGAGGGCCCCGGCCACGTGAGTCTGAAGCCTGAGCACACGTGGGAAGCTTCAGTGTAAGGCATCCCTACGAGAAAAGAGTGCACTATCTTCAGGCAAGAGGGAAAGCAGGTGTGATCAAAATCTCAATCATGACTAGCAAATGTGTACCACGTGCTGTATGCTGGGAGCTCTGCCTTATATGCACGGGGGCCACCTGTCCCACGATCTGGGCAGAGCAAATGCTTCCCCGTTTTCAGATGAAGAACAGGGAGGTAGGAGACTCAGCAAATGTCCTGCCGTTAGCAGTAATGGGGGCATGATGAAAGGCTGACTCGAAAGCCCATTCTTATTTTAGATCAGGAGGTTGACTGTGTTCATTTCACTTTCATTATCCTTCTTCAAGAGAAAATTGGGTCCCAATGCAAAGAAAACTAAAGAAATGTGTAAGTTAGGCCAGACTGCAAAGGTTGGTCCATGTTCAGACTTGAGAAACTGACGGGTAATGTAAACTGAGATTGTTTTCCCTCTGGTTAAGGAGAGAACCAGCAGACTGGGAGTGTGAATGATGTAAGAGACAAGGATAAGACAAGCGGCACAGCTCAAGGACTCCATCAGTCTGCAGGTCCTCTGGAAGCTTTGCCGTCACTGCTGCCTGCCCGGATGTAGCAGTTCGCCACACACAGGGGGCAACGGGCATCTGCGCTGAATATTCGAATATTCACGTCGCTGGGGCTGAGGAGAGGCGATGTGGGGGCTCAGGAGCCTATGCACTGCTAGGGAAGGCAGCTGCAATAGTCCTCAGCTTTGGTGTTTTCATTTTTTTGGTTGTTTTGGATCATTGGACTTAAAGCAAGCCCAGGGGCCTCCCCCTGTGCCTTGAAACTGTTTCAAATTCTATATAGGTTTATGAATTATTTCTCTCATCATCTTCCTTTTCCTCTGGTTCTCCTTTTTTCCAGCTTTTCTCTTTCTCAATCTCTCTGCCTTTATTTTTTTTTCTGCCTCTCAAAAAATCCCCTTTGGATAGCAATTCCTCAAAAAAAAAAAATCAAGACTAAGATTATCTTCATTTAGCAACAAACAAACTACCTTATTGTTGGCAACCCTAAGCAACCCAGAAAGCACTTTTCAAAAAAAGGAAATGAGGCAGCCTTACATTTCTGGTGTCCCTGGGGCCAAACGCTTCATAGTGCAACAGTGCACTTCTCTTAGATAATCATTTTTAAACTCACTTATCACTTTATCCACATTTTGTATAATACAGTGAAAGAATACTCTTGAAAGCCAAAGCATCCACACATTAAAGAGGCCTGTCATGGTTCATATCGAGTTCAATTTTATAGGGCTTTTTATTGCAGCCCCCGGCTATGCCACCGACTGGTAATCAAAGTCAGCCTCTGTTCATATCATCTTATGTATATTTCAGATTTCCAAACTCAGGGTTCGAAGCCTAAATATATTTTGTTTTTCAAACATTCTGAAAAATGATAGAGACCCAGCAAAAACGTATCTAGATTGGATCTAAATGGAATTATACCACTACAGCTGAACTGAAGGTCCACTGGAATAATGCGATAGCTATTTGCCCAATACTGGGGCATCAGCTTGCGGTTTTGAGTTATTTTTCTAGTCACCACTTCTGGTTTTATTTGCAAGAGTTTAAAGAGACTTCAGAGCTCATTTAGCCCTCTCCCCTTCATTTTGCAGATGAAGAAAATGGAGTCCAGAGAGTGATAATAAATTATTGATGTCACAGAGCTAAGAGCAGCATAAATGTAATTTAAACCTTTATCTTCTAATTATAAGTCTAGTGTTTGTTTTAATAGAATACAGTCTCTCTCCTATTTTTCAATCCAAGAAGCACTTATTGAGCAATTAATATGTGATAAACCCTGCTTTAGATAACAGAAGTCTTGTATGAACTAGGGTTATGGACTTGGCCTAGGGAGTCAGAAAAATTAAGAGTTTGAATCTGGCTTCACCACTTTATCTCTGACTTCAGACAAATTACTTAGCAGCTGTGAAACCACAGACAAGTTATTAAATTTCCAAATGTATTTAGTTATTTCCTTTGTAAATGTGAACCATTAAATGAGATAATGCAAATGAAGTGCTCAGCACAGTGCCTGGAATTTTATCAAGGATTTGTTTAATGTTAGTTATTATTATTATTATTACTACAAGTTGAATAAAGCTTTATTCGTACCTGCTCAAGGGCTAGAAGATCCAAGTCTACAAACAAGCAGAGAAACCAAACGTAATAAAGGAGTGAGTTTAGTCCAATCCACGAGGCATGTGCAAAGGGTACAGAAGTCTCATTCTGCTGAGGAGGCCACCCCTGGGCAAACTGGGCTGGGCCCCAGGCACAGACTTTTTATTTTTATTATTATTAGTTGTTTGTTTACTACTGGTTCAGGTTTTACAGCAAACCTGGTCATAGCCTCATACATGGTGAGTATTCAGGGAGGAAGAAATAACAAAATGCAGCTGAAATGAAAAAGGCTTAACCATTGTTAACAACGATGTTTAGCATTTTTCTGGTGCTTTTCTATTCTCTGGTCTCCCTGGAATGCTAATCTAGTATAATTCACCCCGATTAAAAAACCAGGAAACTGGAGCTATTAACTACCTACACTACTTTCATGAACTGAAACATCTCTGTCTATAAAATACATATAATCCTTCTATACGAGAGAAAAGGAACAGGAGCACTGGAGACTCAAGCATGGGAACACAGAATAGGGCTTGGGGTGTGGACCATTCCAAGATCAAATTTCGGCTGACTTTGAGCAAGTGCTTTAACCTGTCTGAGAACAGTTTCCTATGAGAGAGAAATCACACCTATTTTACGGGCACCAGTACTGATGGGAGGATTTAACGCACACAGGAGATGAGGCAGCCCCCCAAACAGGAGAAGCCTGAACTGCACAAAATTAAAAACAAAAGCTGGAGACAATGACGACTTTACGCATCATCTGCAAACAGGAACTCCACAAACTCACTCTTCGGTACCTCAGAAGACACGACTGAGATCCACTGAGGCAGGAGTGCGTGTTGTAAAGCAGGGATTTGGCTCGAGAGGATGCAAGAAAGACGGGCAGAGGAAAAGACACGTAGAGAACTGTGATGTGTATGTGCGCACGGTTGGGGAAGACACGAAAACAGAGTACTTCCAAACTGTATTGGGAAAGAACGGGTTCACCTCGGTGGTAATATGCTGAACGATACCCCGGGGCGGGAAGAGTAAATGCAGCTCCTGATACAGACTGACTGCTGCGTTAGAAGTTTACACATCGGGCCAATCGGACTTTATTGAGTTTATATGTAATGTCGGAGCTGGTGTATTAAAATTTTCTCTTGGATTCAAGTCTTAGCTGCCTTGGGAACTGCTGCGTTACAGCAGGAGGCTCAATACCAACCGAAGCTGGTAAAGAAGGAGATCCGTAGATATCTTTTGAAAGTGTAATTTGGGTAATTGTTATAGCGGGAAGAAGAGAAGAGTTTGAGCCTGTGCCGTGAATATAGCTGTTAGTCACAAAAATAAGCGGAGCCTGGGTCCCTGCCAGGAAACGGGCATCAAAAGCCTTGCTCCTGAGCTAATGTTTAGACCTGACAATAAAAAACAAACAAACAACATCACGAATGGTGATTTAGTTTTACTCTCCCGTGGAGGAAAAAAGTGCTCACTGTCTGAAGAGCACAATTTTCTCGGACTCTGTAGTCTGTGATGAAAAGGATTTGACCCGACACTCTCTGTGACTTTTCAAAGGGATTATCCACACACCATTAATACAGCACTGGGCATACACAAAGAATAATTCTTTATTAAAAATGACTTCCAGGGACTCTTCGCTTTAGGTTTTACATTTCTTTACAATACAGACATATTACATTATACAAGACTCACAATACGAAATTTGGGGTCACCCTCATCTTTGCTGATGTTATTCCAGCCCAAACATCCTGGCATTTAAATAGTAGGAATTGTCCATGGAAACCTTTCTTTACCCCAATTTCCCAATCACACAGACCACAAATTAATAAATGAACTCACTGTCATCCATCAAAGACCTTCCTATCCCATCTCCTGTGAGTTATTTCTCTAAGTAGCATGTCTAACAGCTGTCACCTCCAACGTCCAAACCTCTGGGTTCGCGCTTCTGATAAATGACTCTTGAGACATTGTACTTGTGAAATCAACTGACCAGCTGGGAGCTTAGAACTCTGACTCAGGCTGTCACCTTCAATCCGTCATTGTGGATCGGAAGTGTCGCAGCTCTACGGCTGCGACCCGTGCCAGCCTCAGGAAGAGCAGAGGCAGTCAATGAAGCACTTTAGGAAGCCACTTCCCAAGTTCCCCCCACAACAGGTAAGCATCCTGTTCCAGGGGAACATTTGAACAGTAAATGCAGAAGAGGGACCTCAGCCACGTGCCCTAGAAGAGCTCTGTCAAGCCTCCCTGCAGTCACAGAAGACTGGAGGAAGAGAAATGGCCTTCCTGCCTAGTACGGGCCATGTGGCATTTTCCCTAAGCCGAGAATTCTCCTAACCTTGAGATGCTGGGATGCACTGACACCAGCTGCATGCACAGGTCGCTGACAGGATATAGGTCAGCAAACACGCCATGTGGGAAGTGTACATCCAGAAAAAGCATTCCTGAGCAAAGAGCATCACTATAATCATTTGGAAGGGCCATTTAGTCCATGTTAAAATTAACCGATAGGATTTACAGTCTCGAGTGAGCGAGCTGTATGCTCAGCCCTGAAATGTCCTTCGGGAAACACGGTGTAGAAAATATCATTGCGGCTATGATTCAGAACCCAGTGGGTGTCTAATTTTAACAGGTGACTCCTCCTGTTCATCTTTCTGCCAGAGCACTCCAGTAATGCCCATTTGGTGCTTTGCCTTTCTTAGAAATGCATATCTGGCCACATCCACTAATTCAGACAAATTTCTCCCTCAAAAAGTCAATCCAGTGGGGGGCAATGCTCATTACAACTCCCCCAGAGCTGAACCTTAAAACAAATTATAATGATGCTCCTTCTGAGTCAAACACATTCACTTAGATATCCGCCATCATCCCGGGGCCCTGTGATATACACACTGATATGGCAGCTGTCATAGGGACTGCTGCCTCAGCAGACCCTCACCTCAGGGTCGGTGTTCTCAAGGTGCCGATGGCTTGTATCTCATTTCTTCTCCACATGAAACCTACTCTTTGGCCTCCTGTGGGTTTTCCTGCTTCTCAGCTACCTGCATTCCCTGCCTTATCTTTTAAACATGTCTTCTGATTTCTGACCATCTGCCTTGACCTACCCACCCTTTCTCTCCTGCCTTCAGCTTCCCTCTTTGGCTTCTGATCTGCTCCTCACTCTGACACTCAGCCTGGGTTCATTCATTCGTATCAGGAGACACACCTTCAGGGTTGGAAAGGATCCACCTACAACTGCCCCTACAACAGTCCAGTCAAGGGGAGAGCCTGCTTTGTCCAGGCTAAATCCATAATGAACCACTTCCTTCCTCATTCAAATTTGTTTTTAAAAACAGTACGCATTATATGGAATCCAAATCACTGTTAAAGTTCCTACCCATTGGTCCCATTTCTAACCCTGCAGGGCAGAACAAAGCAGGTAATAAGGAATATGGGCTTTAAAGGCCAAATGGCCCCAGTAGGACCATGGAAACCCCTTACTATGTAAGGTTCTGCCTAAAACCCAGACTCAATAAGCCTAACATTTTCCCGCTACCTACTGAGGAACCATCATATTTTTTGTGTGTGAAGATTAATTGTGATATTTTGTCTAGTACACAGCCTAGAACACAGGGAACATCAAACCAATGTTCCTGCCTCTTCTATTTCTCCCTCTTTCACCTAACCTTCTCGGCTGTGTGAAAGACCCTCAGCCTTCCTTAAACAGTCTGGGTTTTAAATTCCTTCATGCTAGTGCTGACTCTCCTTTGCACATATTCCACTTGATGACATTTTTAACGTGGTATCCAGAATAGAACCCACTATCTCATGTGTGTTCAGGCCAGTATATAGAGGAATTGTGACTTTCTTTAATACTGATGATGATATATTTCCAACAAGAAACTCCTCATTCCCTCTGTTGACTCATGTACCCCACACCTGATCACTTCGCCCAATCTTCCCCCTACCTCCACCCACTGGTTATGTTTTTTCAAGCTTACTCTTCTTCCTGTTTTTCTTAACCTGACGCTTGTATTATCTACCTTTGTTATAAAACCATGAGTGATCCTCTTGAATTTCGACTGGTGATTTAAACACTGGTGACCCTGAAATCACCTAGAAGTGTTTAAGAAGTATTAAAAAGTTAAGTCCCTTTAAAAATAATAACCAGAAAATGTGTTTATTGCCCTGACCAGGTGGCTCAGTTGCTTGAAGCATCATCCTACACAGCAAAAGTTTGGGGGTTCGATCCCCAGACAGTGCGTATATCCGGACTGTGGGTTCAATTCCTAGATGGGGCCAATCAATGTTTTTCTGTCACACTGGTGTCTGTCTGTCTGTCTGTCTGTCTCTCTCTCTCTCTCCCCCCCTTCCTCTCTAAAATCAATAAACATATCCTCAGGTGAGGATTAAAAAGAAAAAAGAAAAACATTTGTTTTTCATCTCCAAACCCTAGTCTCTTAATGTACGTGTCTTAAAGATTGTTTTGACAACTACCTGGATAACCATTAACTCCAAAGCCCACGACTCTTCATTCATTGATAAAGAGCGCTTTGTCCTGTTCCTGCTGGCTTCCATCCGCTGAACTGCCTGAGCCCTCATTTCAAGGGTCTCCCCTCCCTTGGCCTTCATCAGTTTCACTTTCTCACTGGCTAGCCACAACCCACTTCATCTGAAACCTTCAGTCTTTCCAAGATTTGCTTCTCCTTTGAAAGGCCTGGCTATCTCAGATTCGGCCCTGCTTATAAATGAAGTGATGAGTGGTATAATGTAGCACGGGTCCTGGCACGGGACGGTGATCCTCCCCTGCCCTTTGCTCTTGCCAATGCCGGAAAAAAAATTTTTTTTTAAAGAAGCTAAGAATAGTCCTTAAGAAATGACACAGCTTTACAAACACTGTCCTGTGACAGGTATAGGAGGCCTTCGGCAGCTCAGAAAACTAATTAGTATTCATTTTCCATAACAAACAAGTTGCTAATTTGATTTAGAAAAAAGCCAAGTAAACCTGCAGCTTCCCTTCATCATAAGATATTCATTTTCATTTAGCAACACAGCCATCTCACACTGAATATTAGCTTTGAAATTTTAATTGACTATGTGTCTGTTACTCAGTAACCACAAATACTACTCAGCCATAGAAAAGAAAATTTTACCCTTTGCAATAGCATGGATGGGCCTGGAGAACATTATGCTAAGTGAAATAAGCCAGTCCGAGAAAGACAAATACCATGTGATCTCACTCGTATGTAGACTCTAATGAGCAAACTGAACTAACAAGAGGGCAGGCTGAAAGCTCTGGGGCCAGGGGCCTGGACGGATGGAGGGACTGAGCAAAAAAGGGGAAAAAAAAAAAAAAAAAAGAATGAACTCATGGACAAGGACAAGAGTGATGATTGTGGGGGAGGGGGAGGGAATGGTAGAGGTAGAAGAGGTTGTAGGGGGGATCAATGGTGATGAAAAAATACAAATAAATAATTAAGAAAAGAGTATAAATGAAAGAAACAAATGATTGAATGTACCTATGAGTAGGGCTTATGAAAAGTTGTTCAATAAAACAAGCAATAACAAAAAAAAACCCCTAATATTTTCACAGCACTTTAGGTATAAAGAGCTTTCTTAATATCTACATTAGCCATTGTAAATACTTTAAAACAGCAGGAAAACAAAAAATGGAAAAGATGGAATGAACGACTTAAATCGCATATGAAATTGGGAAAACAATTTTTATTACTCCTCTTTTTGTCTCTAAGTCCCTTATATCGTACTGGGTATACAGTAAGTACTCAGTAACGTCCATTTAACGAACGGGTGATAGATGACTCATCATTACTCTTACATTTGCCCGGAGCTGGCATACACATGGCATGCTCTCAAGGGCACTGAGCAGGGACTTTTCCTAACAAAAATAAACAACTTGCCAACCTGAAAGCCTGATAAAGGCAATGACCTTGCTATCAGTTGTCTTTGTCCAAGTGCTTAAAAGTACGAGGGCGGACCCAAAAAAACCTGGAATTATCTTCTGGAGGGTGAGACCCTAGTAAACAGGCTTCCCCTGCTAGGTGAGTGTTCTGGGAACCCATCTGCATCAGTGTACCAGCTGGTGTTATTGTGAGGGGCTGCATTTGGCTTCAATTAATTTTTTTGAAGACTTTCAACACATTTGCCCATTTCATGATGGGTGATTTACAAGCGCACCTGCCCACATTGCACTGAATGTTCAGCAGTTTTGGACCAAGAACAGCATGACCTCCATACCCCTTCCTCCTTATTCACAGATTTCCTCCCAAGTGACTTTTTCTTGTTTCCCTGAGTGAAAAAAGCCCTCAAAGGGAATTGTTTTGCTGATGTGAATGAGGTGAAACAAAAAATAGCAGAAGCACTAAAAGGCATCAAAATCAGTAAGTTCAAAACTGACTTGAATATTGCAAAAAATATCTCAATACATGTATTGCATCAAACGGAGAGTACTTTGAAGGAGACTGAAGTTTACACATGTAAGGATAGCAACACAACTTTTTGTAAATAAATTCCATTTTGGGGTCCCCCTGATATACAGGAGACACACTGCTTGGGTACAGATTCAGCTCTACTGCCTAGAAGCATCTTGGGTAAATAACAAACCTTCTGTGTTTCAATTAATTCCTCATTAAAACAGAAATAATAAGAGTATCTGCCCCATATGGATGTTCTAAAGAAAACTAGATTACCATATTAAAAATGCTTAGAGTTACGTTTCACACACTATAAGCACGGTGTATGTGTTTGGCCTTAGTAATAGCAGTATTTCCAGTACCTAACACAATGCTTGCCACAAATAGTTGCTAAAGTGACAGTTGTTGAATAAAAATGTACCTTCAAACTTGTTTCTACTTTAAAGAGATGTATATTTTTCATAGTTTATATGCCCTTGAATCACTCAAATATGGTAAAGGACTGGGAGTAGCAAACAGGTAATCTGGCCATTAAAGATGGTACACTTCATTTCCTTAGAAGCCAAATGACTTAGAGAAAAGGTTGTGTCACGCAGACTCCATAAAGCCTAAAGGTACCAGTTAGGTAGCCCATTCCCTTTTAGAGAACACATACTAGTCTGTTGAGGCAAGTTTAGTACTGATTACTTCTATTAACAACGAATGGTACCAGATGTTCTGGCAGAGTTAGAAGTTAGACCTTGGTCCTTAGGTTCTGCGAAGAAAAAATTCAGAGCCAGAAACTCTAATGAATCAGTTTATTTAGAAAGTCACAGAGGTAGAAGAGCTGAGCCAGCTGGGCTGTGCAGGCTCAGGAAACAAGTTACAGAGGCAAAAGAGGGCCCTTGGAGCTTGGGGGAAGAAAGAGAGGTATGCAGCTTGAGGGAAGGAAGGGGGAGGAAAGGCATGGGCGTGCTCCAAGGAGAGAGTGCACTGGGTCCTTCATCTTCTTGGTTTTTATCTGCTTTTCAAAGGCAAAGTACTTTAGGGGAGGTCTCAGGGGAAGATCTCAACAGAATATTCATCAGCTTTCCAGGTGTTTTCCTTTCAGGGTCATGGTCTCTACTGAGCAGTTGGAGCTAGGGGTCACTAGTCATTGCATCTGGTCCCAATGTCAGCCATGGAGTGTCTTCATCTGCTTCATCTAGTTCTACTGTTCTTCTGGGCCTGGAGCTGAACACACCACTGAGGTCTAGATGTTACCTCTAGCTTGACCAGAACTCTGTCTCTGTGGTCAACAGACCTGAGGCTTAGTTCTTAAGATTATTTGAAGGGAGCCAGAACTTCATTGCACTAAGGGCTTAATGCTTAAGGGAGTGGTCGTGCAAAGGCTTGTATGGGAATTATATTACGCAATCCCCAGGGCCCCTTGTTCTTTCCCCCTCTAAGGGGGTCTAATACCACATGACCAGCAACATGCCAGGGGAAGAAAGGTCAGGGGAGGGTCTGAACCACAGGACCAGAAATACGCAAGGTCAGGGGGTCAAAACCACATGACCAGGATACGCTGGGGAGGTGGGGTCACCCTGGAGGCGAGGTCGCACTGTACAATACTCGTTTTCCCAGTTTTGCTCATTGCTGGGCACCTGGAGAGCTTTCTGCCCTGGTAACCTTCTGTGCCTGGCCTAGGGTTCCCAGTCTGCTCATGTCTGTCTATCAGCCCACTACACCACGTCCTCACGTGGCTCCTGTCTCACGCGGGCTGGAGAAAGGCTTTTCTGAAGTTTAATTTATATAGAAAAGGAAAGGAGAAAGGGAAACAGTAAAATGCCAAGGTTTTCTTTTTTATGTCAGAAATGAAAATGATGTAATGGATTAATACCTACTCCCTGTGATGGGGAGTATTAGTTCAGCTTTTTGATTAAATGTTGTCTGACTCTATTCTGATACATGTGAAGGTCACGTTAGCCCCACTGTTAAAACGATTGTCAAGGCAGAGATGGCTGGCCTAAAATAAAAAGCCTAGGCATCCATCATCCAGAAATACAGCCTGCTTAATGGAAGGACTTGCCACTATAACTAGATATTATGTGGTAAAAAAAAAAAAAAAAAAAGTATGGTATGATTGTCTCTTTAAACCTGTCAATCTGACCTCTTCGGAGTAGTAAACTCATCAAATCATTATAATGATTTAGAAAGATCATTTAAGAAATCATAGCACTGAGCCAAAACTTTGTGCCATGATTAGGAAAAATTAGAAACATTAAGTTACACCTATAAATAGGAAATCAACATATTAACCTTTAGTTTATTTAAAGAGGCAGACACAACATGCATTGCAAATGAGGGACATTGGAATACACTTATTCCCTATTCACATTATGATTAAGTTCTCTCGAGAAGGCAAGGTGGAACAGGAGATTAGAGCACAATTTTACCTAGTCCCTTGGGGGAATCCAAAAATATATTAAGTGAAAGCAACAATTCGGGACAGGGAGTGCGAGACTGTAAGTAAAAGGAGGCACCCTAAGCAGGTGCTAATTCCAAGTTGCTAAGGCGGCGAGTGTGTAGAAGGAAGGCTTACATGTTTTGTCTTAGTCAATTTAGGAGGTGCTCCTGTAAAAGAAACACTGCTATCTAATTTCAAGGATCCAAGAAAAGGGGAAAAAAACCGAGAGAAACCCTTTATTTGTTTTCAATTCTTTACATGAGGAACAAGAACTGTTAAATATTAAGAATTAACATGCCAGAGAAATAAGCAGGTAATAAATATAAATATGTGCCATGTTTCAAAGAAAAAAAAAATCCTTGAGCATTTAAGTAAATAACCCCTTTAATAAAGCTATCACTGACCACCAGAATCTGCTGATATGTCATTATGCACTTTATTCATTAAAAAGAATTTTCATTTCATTTTTTAAACATTAAAAATATTGTCCCCCTACATAACAATTCTTGGTTATGTAAGTACGTAGGTAACAATAACAGCTAGCTTCTACTTTGTTTAAAGCACAGAACTGAGCAGTCCATATTTACGTTTCTAATGAATTTGAGAAACCTGTGAAATAGATACTGAGTACTTTAGCTTCCTGCCTATAAAATGGGAATAAAAATATCCACTTAGAGGTGCAAAAGACTTACAATTTGTACCACAGAGTTCGTTAATTAGCGTAAGAGATGGTGAAATCAGAGGTGACCCAGACAGAGAGCCAGGAGCCTCCTGGTGTCTCATAGGCAGCAGGCACAATACATAGCCCTGGTGACCAGCCAGCCTGGCCTGTGCCCGGACTGTTCAGGTATCTGGTCCTGTTATCAGCTGTCATCCAATCTGCTATAGAGTTTGCCTCCTCTACGGCAATGCTAGTTGTAGGAATGAGACATAATCAGGCCCTACGTGACCCAGAAAGGCTGTATGACAGCTGCCTCCTAACAGATGCTTGGGTGTTGAAAGAATGTGCCTGCTATTACTATAACGCACTGTCCAAAGCAAGTTGTGGTGCAAGGAATATGTAATCTTGACTTCAATTCTCTTTGGACTCCAAATGCTACTGATAGTTTCCAAAGAAACATGAAAATTATGGAGGAACATATTATATTGGTCACTTTACAAAGTTTCAATCACATCAGAAGCTTATGGCCAAAATATAGTCTTCTTTTCTGGCTTTCCCACTATGTAAATTGAAATCAATTTATCCCAGTCAAGTGATTCTCTGAGCTAACCACCATTTTAAAGGAGAAAAAGGCAAAAGCTCAGGCAATGTAAGTGATAGTGGAGTGGACTTCAGCAAAACACACATTTCAAATAGACAAAAACCCATTATGTCCTAGGGAAATAGACCTTAGCCTGACCTTTATCCAAGTGCGCACTGCAGCAAGGATTCAGACAGCCTCACGCGCAGCCCTTAAAGGCTCTTGGCTGTTCCTTAAATAACAACAACAAATGTGGTCCATTACTGACAAGTAGAGGAGCAAATGATGAATGCAGTCTGAAAACAAGCAAGTCAACAGCGTGGGGGCCAGTGGGGCACAGAGGGAGAGATGCTCGAGTTTCCATAAATGAGATGTGAAGCTGGCCTGAAAGGTATGTTTTGATAGGAAGTTCTAGTGGGCTGTACACCTCACACAGGAGCGGAGGGAAGTCCGGGTTTTATCACCACACTTCCGAGGCCCGGATCAAGATGCCCTGGTAGCTTAAAGTACTGAAGATCACAGAACCCTTTTGATTTTGTAAAACACCTGAAGGAAGAGTAGATGGCCCGTTCGAGGAATGCTGATGAGGTCCTTCTCTAAGGCTCCATGGACTCGGGCAGATTTCCTGTTGTCTAAAACTCCTAAGTGAGTATTAATTTTTGTGTATTATAAGGATACACCTTCCGATACATTCTAGATGGATTAAGTTACAGCTATTCCAGAAACCCACATATTTGTAGTTAGTTATGCAAAGGTTTCTGGTCCAAATTTGTATTCCTACTGAGAATGGGCACACCCTGATATCGGTCAGGCTACTCTGTGTGTAGGATGATAACAATATCAAAAAGCCTTATCAAATGGGACGGTACCTTCTCCATCTTTAAATATCGATAATCTACAGTTCTCAGATGGAAAATATGTAATTACTAAACACCAGTGTGGTAGTCACATTAACAGAGCAATAAAGCATTCAATGTACAGGATTTCTTGTAACCCTAAAACAAACCTTAAAAGCTAGGTATCATGAGGATGTTTTGAATGATAAAAGGAACAGATGCAAAGATACTTGCCCCAGGTCACACAGTTGGTAAGGAGTGAGGCAAGTGCGGCCTGCTTCAAATCCTGCATCTGACTCCAATCCTATCTTTTTTTTTCATCCTCACTTAAGGGCATTTTTTACTTGGTTTTAAAGAGGAAAAGAGGGAAAGAGAAAGAGAGAAAGGTTAATTGGTTGCCTCTCGTAGGCTCCCTGACTGGGGATCAAACCCGCAGCCTTTAGGTGTATGGGATGACGCTCCAACCCACTGAACCGCAGCAGCCAGGGCAAGGCTATCCTTTTAGTACCTGCGTTAGGGCTTCATGCACACATCTAGTGCTTACTGTTTATACTGCTTACAAGAGACATCACCTGTCAGTTTTGCTACTATTAATGAGTGAAGGTGAACTAGTGCTTAGGACTTTTCTGAAGACCAGAAAGTAACTTGACATTTACATAGAATTTAGACTCTTACTTAGGATTGGAGGGAGAACACTGAAATGACAGTGAGGTAATGTAGTATCTCCCGAGAACTGGGCAGATAAAGAAATTAGGTTGCCTTCTGAAAATATAATAGTAATATCATAACAGAAACATGTAAAAAGCCTCCTTCCAGAATCAGACTGCCTCTGAAGCCTGCCTAGACTTGACAATGTATTAACAATTGTGGTGGTTGGGATGCGGAAGGAGTATTAGCCAGAAGAGGGGATAATCAGGACTTGAGTGAGAGCACAGACAGTCTCTAGCACGAGGTTTGACAGGGCCTGTCCTCCTGCAGACCGGGAGGTGTGTTACCACACTCAAAACCTACGCTGTCCTGCCCCAGCCAAGGCAGTCCTACCGTGGACGTGATGGGCCACGTTTGCTTGGAATCATGAAATAGTTGACAACTATCCATCTACTCTGACTCAATCTCTGAGGTCGCCAAGCAACCTGGCTTCCTAGGTCAGCAGAATCAGGAAAGTGCACATAATGGGTGGAAAGGAATGTCTGCTTTGACTGATGGTTATGTTTCTCATTGCAATAAAATGAGCAGAAGGGTGCTCTGACTTCTATCCATTAGTCTCTTTAAATCAAGTATTGTAAAGACTGTGACAAGATGGCGGCGTAGGTAGACACACTGCGCCTCCTCGCACAACCAGAACTGACAGAGAATCGAACAGCAAGGGGGACCAACACCAAGGAAATAGAAAATAAACATTCATCCAGACTGGTAGGAGGGGCGGAGACAGGCACCGGGGTGGAGAGGACTCCCGTGGCTGTGGCGGGACTGAGACTGGCGGAGTGTGGGACAAATGGCGCAGGCAGTCTGAGCACTAGCAGACCCTGCGGCCCCACATCTGCGCAGATAAACCGAGAGGGCCGGACTCAGAGTGGCGGAGAACGGGGCAGGCTGAGCAGGGGGTAGCACCCTGCGACCCCACATTCGAACAGAGATAAACAGGGCGAACTGTGGGGAGCGAAGCAGATCGCGCAATCCAGGGCTCCAGCTCGGGGAAATAAAGCCTCAAACCTCTGATTGAAAACGCCCTTGGGGGTTGGGGCGGCAGCAGGAGAGACTCCCAGCCTCACAGGAGAGGTTGTTGGAGACACCCACAGGGGCCTAGAGTGTGCACAGGCCCACTTACTCGGGAACCAGCACCAGAGTGGCCCAGTTTGATTGTGGGTAGCGGAGTGAAAGATTGAAAGCCGGAGGAGAGTGAGGCGGGCGCCATTGCTCCCACTCGGCCCCGCCCCCACGTACAGCGTCACAGCGCAGCGACCAGCATTACCCCTCCCCGATGAACACCTAAGGCTCCGCCCCTTAAAGTAACAGACGCGCCAAGACAGACAAAAAAAAATGGCCCAAATGACAGAACACTTCAAAGCTCCTGAAAAAATACAACTAAGCGACGAAGAGATAGCCAACCTATCGGATGCACAGTTCAAAGCACTGGTTATCAATATGCTCACAGACTTGGTTGAATCTATTCGAAAAACAGATGAAAAAATGAAGCCTATGCTAAGAGAAACAAAGGAAAATGTACAGGGAACCAATAGTGATGAGAAGGAAACTGGGACTCAAATCAATGGTATGGACCAGAAGGAAGAAAGGAACATCCAACCAGAAAAGAATGAAGAAACAAGAACTTGGAAAAATGAGAGGCTTAGGAACCTCCCGGACGCCTTGAAACATTCCAACATCCGAATTATAGGGGTGCCAGAAGGAGAAGAGGAAGAACAAAAAATTGAAAACTTAATTGAACAAATAATGAAGGAGAACTTCCCTAATCTGGCAAAGGAAATAGACTTCCGGGAAGTCCAGGAAGCTCAGAGAGTCCCAAAGAAGCTGGACCCAAGGAGGAACACACCAAGGCACATCATCATTACATTACCCAAGATTAAACGCAAGGACCTACATCCAAGATTACTGTATCCAGCAAAGCTATCATTTAGAATGGAAGGGAAGATAAAGTGCTTCTCAGATAAGGTCAAGTTAAAGAAGCTCATCATCACCAAGCCCTTATTATATGAAATGTTAAAGGGAGTTACCTAAGAAAAAGAAGATCAAAAATAGGAACAGTAAAAATGACAGCAAACCCACAGTTATTAACGACCACACATAAAACAAAAACAAGAGCAAACTAGGCAAACAACTAGAACATGAGGGTTGCCAATAGGGGAGTGGGAGGGGGAGAGGGGGGGAAAGGTACAGAGAATAAGTAGCATAGATGATAGGTGGGAAATAGACAGGGGGAGGGTAAAAATAGTGTAGGAAATGTAGAAGCCAAAGAACTTATAAGTATGACCTATGGACATGAACTATAGGGGGGGAATGTGGGAGGGAGGGGGGTGGGCAGGATGGAGTGGAGTGGGGGGGGAAATGGGACAACTGTAATAGCATAATCAATAAATATATTAAAAAATAAAATTAAAAAAAAAAATCAAGTATTGTTAACGTGATTCAACATCCTTGGTCGAGCTTATCCTCATACACTGTTATCACTTAATTTCTGGACCAGTAAGCTAAAAATTATACCTCTGATCATGACCAGTTTACCAAGACACTGTTACAACATCCTTTGCAGCCAGTGAAATCAGGTAAACGAAACAATCCAAACTGCCTTCTTTTAAACATCTTCAGAACCCACTTAACAATTCAAGAAGAGATGTTCTTTCTCAGCAAATGTACAGAGCTCTTGATCTACCTCAACAGGTACACCAGTCCTCTTCTGACACATAATATTTAGGGATAAATTAATCACAGCTTTTACAGGCCACTGAAATAGCAACAGATGACCGAGGATGTACTGAATGGGAACTAAAATGTTGGGCTATTTTCCTATCTCTGCCGCTAATTAACTACATAAGCTTAGAAACATGGCTTAACTGTTCTGAGCCTCAATATCTTTACCCATAAAATGGAGAAATTGAAATATATGCTGTCTAAGAACCTTCCGAAGCTCTAACAATTGCTCACTTTGAGACGAGATGTTAGCTTATTCTCTAAAAGTCGGCACATTTATTTTATGCTCAATGACTTCATTTTCTCTCAAATATTGGCTCTTTGGCTGTCACGGCTGCTCTTGGTGATTAAATGAATATCTTCTGGTGGCCCCTGATATTGGTAACCCATCGGACAGTGTATTTCCTGAAAATGCAAAGTAATATCAGCAATGAAGGGAACTAATCTCCATAGTCTCTGCACTATCTGTGACCTGACTTACTCATCACACCCAAATGCAGGCTCGATAAAAATGTAACCTAAATAATTATACTCTTGATTAAATCTGTAATCACTTTCATTTTGGTTCACATGAACCATCCCAGAAATTAAGAAGCTAGGACTTGCTATATCAAATAAGATAAGAAAATCCCCCTTTCATTCTTAAACAGTTAGGGTAATGCATCTGATTATTCTAAGATGCTAAGTCAGTATTCTGTAGAAATATATTTTCACACCTTGTCAGTTGGTTTGGCAGATTGACAACCACAAAGGGGCTTCATGTTCATTGAATAAGCACCATCTATACGTTTCACTTGGAGGCAGATGGGGACTGGCAGCTTTACAAGGCCAATTAGCAAATGTATTTGTTCAAATCCCTTTCACACCTCCACTGTCAACTCCAATCATTTATTTATATCAACTAAAATCTTCTGCTTTAATTACTTATTATTAATTAACAAAGGATAAAGTGTACTTCCCTACATGTGTTACAAACTCACAACTCTGGTTTTCCCAAGCCACCAACACTCAATCAATACTGTCATATTTATATGAACTTTTTAAAAACATGCTATTTCCTTAATTTAGATGACACTAAATAGTAATTCAACTCTCACTACTTTGGGTCATTCTTCCATCAGTATCCTACTGGATTAATGTAACGGCTAGTTGGTCGGTGGATTTCCAATCTCGCCCTCCCACAATTCCTTCTCCACCGTGCAGCTCAGCTGATCTCTATAAGCTGGAAAGCTGATCACGCCAGTCTGCTGACCGTCATTCTTCAATGGCCCTCTAGTCCCCTCCGGATAAAACCCCACCTTCGTACAATAGCATACAAAGCTCTTTATGGTATGTACCTATCTCACCTCTCTTCCAAGGAGCCAGACAGGCACAGAGGTCTGGGACAAAACTCAGTCCCAGAATCAGACTGCCTCACTACAAAATCCCAGATCTGCCACTTACTAGCTATGTGACCATGACCAAGTTAAATCTTCCTGTACCTCAGAAGTCACTGGGGTTGACCATAACAGCACCTGCCTCACTGTGACTTCAGTCATAATAGATTACAAAATTGGTCACACGTGTTTTTTCTCTTCTCAAGATGCAGAGTCATTTTCTGACATCCTTCAGGCTGGATTGATCCTGTGACTTCCTTCGGACACTAGCAGAGGCTTGTGACACACTTAGACACAGATTTGCTATCTTGCTGATCCTGGGACCCTCTGACTGTCACGTGGACCAGAATGGCTTACCTGCTGAAGGACCAGAGACGCAGAGTCATCTCCATTGCCCCAACCAAGAGTAACACAGCTGCCAGGCATGTGAGTGAGGCCACTGCAGATGTTCTGGACCAGGTGACCAGCCAGCCGAGCACAGATGAATGGCAAAATCTAGCCAAGAGGTCCCAGCCTGGCCCATACCAGGAGAATGACTCTGCTCATTCCTAGACTCACGAGTAACAATAAATGACTGTCTCAAGTCATTAAATTATGGATTTGGTTGGTATGCAGCAAAAGCTAATAACAGAGTCAACACAATTAAATGAGTTGATATATGTAAAGCACTTTAAAAAGTTCCAGGCACATAGGAATATAAGCTATTATAACTCAGCAGTCTCTACCTTCCTTTCTACTTACTACTTGGACCACTGGTACTCACAATCCTGGAAGGTACATGTGCTCACATTTCTAGGCCTTTCTACAGTTTATCACCCTCAAATATCACTGCCCTTACCCTCGCTTGGCAAACTCCTAATCCTCTTAGTTTAATTATATCCTCTTTTGAGGCCCATTTCCTGACACCGGCATTGTTAGTGGTGTCAACTGTCCCTTCTGTGGATTCTCAACACCACCATGCTTATCTTATCCTATTGTAGCATTTCCATACTGCACTGCTACTCCTTGTATATTTGTCACCCACACTATTTTAACAAGATACTTAAGGGCAGAGGCTATGTCACTAATGGGTATTACTGTTTCACTCTAGTCTCCTTTTTAACATGGTATTTAAGTCAACCTTATCTTACCAACAGAAGTTGACTCTCCAAAAGAAAATCATTTGCATGTAAAGGTTCAAAAATGTTGTTAAATAACATTCCATTAAGCCTAAACCACTTTACTGCTCAGTATTTGTTAAAGTAAATTAAGATGACTTTACATATATTACTATTAAGTTACCTCATTTGTTTTAACCATTTTATTGTTCCAATTTCTTGTTGAACCTCACATTTGTCCCCAATATCAAATACCGCTCCGAGGTGTGTCTCACATGAATTGCACGTCTTCCGAATCCCCACAGAAACCAGGAGCACACACCCTGAATGAGAGTGGGCGAGAGGACTGCACCTTCTTAAGCTATGAGAGACCCCCATTCAGAATGACAGTCACTCGTGGTATTTTCCACCCATGAAAAGTGACTCTACTTGATCAAGGCCACGTTTCTTCCTTTCCATCAAAATACGCCACGAAAGAACCCACACACTTTTCAGAAATCCAGACAGCGCATCTCTTATTCCAACAATCCAGGAACTCTTTCCAAAAAATGTGATTAGGCTAGTGTGAAATGGCTTGCTTTTAATTAACACATTGTGATGCTCAGTGACCACCACAGTTTCATTCTGAGTGCTCAAGAGCCATCTGTTTAGTAATTTTGACCAGAATATTTCAAAGGAGAAACTGTAACAATCTATTATTTTCAGAATCGAAATATTCCATCAATTTAGAAAATTAAAACAATATTTCTCTCCTCCTGACACCTTTCTGGTGCTCAATGAAGCCTCAGAACATTTAACAGTATTTAATTTCACCACACCAATTCATATTAACACAAGTCAGAATAAAAATAATGGCTAATTTAGTGAGCTCTTACTCTGCGTCAGGCACCGCTCGAAGCGTGTTTGGTATATCAACTCATTCGATCTTCCAAACAATCCTGTAAGGGTTCTCCTATTACTCTATCTATGCAACAGATGCAGGAATGGTTATACAAAGGCTGTAACTTGCTAAAGTACATAGCTCCTATGTGGCAGGGCCACGATTTGGACCTGGGCAGTCCTATCCTATGTCTGTCCTCTTTACTATTGTGGGGGCAACAAAAAGAAACGACTGTAAAATGTCTCTGATGACCGGTGTGATCAGTCAGGCCTCCCACCTGCGTTCACCTGTTCACCATTTCACAGCAGAAACGGCAGTGAAAGGCCATGGGAAAAGTCTGCCCATCTCGGGCTGGAAAGATGGTTGGGTTTCCTTTCTGCAGATGATCACCAAACTTCCATGTGGAATGGAATAATCACAGTAATTTCCTATCGCTTGGGACATGGCTCTATTTCATTTCATGGAAGAGAAAGTTTGATGGTCAGTCTACAATATGTTCCCATGCTTTCTGTACTGCAGCTCAGCACAGTCAAAAGCAGGATCACGAGGACAAAGATATTAAAGAGCGTGATTGCTTTCAATAACAAGGAAAACACTTCCGTAAACTATATCCATTTATATAAATATTTGAATGGATGCATCCGATTTGCAGTTGATGTGAACTTGTACTCCTTCTGTTTTAAGAACAGCACAGCGCATACTAATGACCTATCGCGGGTGAGCTCTAACAAAATAAACGTGGACTAATATCTATGCCAGCAGGGACCCCTGTACTCCCCCGTAAGTAGAAATGTCCATTGAATTCGGACTGGTTGTTTCTTTCAACAGATCTGTTGAATTACTTTCAAGTGGTTACACAGTTGTTTGACAGAACTTCCTTGCTAAGTAACATAAAATTGTCGAATGAGTGCATATCGATAAAGCCAGGTACTCTGTTGGTCAGGCAGGAAGTGGCTGAGGGAGAACTCATTTGACAATTTAGGTTATAAAGCAAAAAGAGTAAATAAATTTTAGGCAACAGTGATGACTTAGAGAGAGTTTGTGTTATGAAGTGCTGTCCTAATTTGAAACACTAAGTGCTGAAACAGAAGGGAAAATCCAACACAATCTCAACCCTCCCTCCGATGCAGCGAGTCTGTGCTATGATCTGGCGCCTCTCCTAAGGCAGCTGGCGTCACCGGAGGCCATCGGTATTGAGACGCTGATCGTTTGTTATGAAGCCTACCGAACGTGTCAAAATTCACTTAAAAATACCACCCAGAATGACAAACCCATCCCTATTCCCTTGGAAAGATCCTTGTATCCAATTTCCACACCTAACGATTCTTCTTCACAAAGATGGGGCTGGCCTACCCTGCCTCCTTCCCAAACTTGAGCCCAAAAGGAAGACACATTGATATGCGGAGCATTAAACTTGAAAGTCACCCAGGAGATCTTATACTTTGTCATCTCAGTAGAGAATGTATTTTGGACATATATTTAAATGTTCAACTTGCCTGTGGTGGTAATTTCTGACATTTTCAAGTGGTAGTGAATGCTACAGGCAGTAAAAGCACAATTACACATTTGACAATTATGTCCCCCTGGTTAAACAGTCAGAATATTGCTACGAGCTGTGTCGGATCTTGCCACAAGAGGTGTTTTCAGAAGCTGGGTGATGACAGCTAGGCATCACAATGATTCGTAGTGTTCGTGGCAGCATTCAATGACGTTGTTCTTCACTGATTTTAATTAATTGAAAAACAATGTTAGTTTGGAAAATGTGACTGTACCTCTGAGAATGAGATACTGACTGAATGGAGTACATCACCAGCATAAAAGCCCAGAATTTAAAAAGAATGAAGAAATTTTTCTTTTATGTTGCGGGATTTTTTTTCTTTTCATTACTCTAGGAAGCAGATGGAAATGTATTATGCCAATGTGGAGTCAGGAGTGTTGATACAAGGATTGCAGAAACACAGATTAAAACATATCCCACTAAGTTTCCAGGACCTAACATAAGGTTCTCTTCCTTATACCTGTAAAGTAGCTTTGATCTGCTGCCTTTGCCTGCGGGCCCTCTCCACTCTTTCCTCCATGCAGCTCCTCAAACTACAGGCCTTGCATGTTGCTGACGAGGGTGGGACAATGTATGTTAAATTCTATACAATGTTAATATTATGAAACCGTGCCCATCATACACATGAACTGACTGAAACAAACCATCTCCACTCCAGCATATATTAAGGACTTGCCCTATGGCAACCACTTTACATATATGATCTCATTTAGTCCTCTCAGCACCCTGAATGAAGAGGGAGGATGGTTATCCTTATTTTAGCACGAGGAAGCAAAGGTTTTCTGTGGCTAAGTAATCTGCCCAACCAAAACCTTACGAAGCCCAGCATTTGAGCCTGCACCCTGGGCTGGACTAGGCCTACCTGTTCCACAGGAGCCCAGTGACCACGTGACACCTGTGCACAAAATGAAGGCTTTGCATCCATGGGCCAAACCCCTCGGCAGGGCGTCTAAACCTTTTCCAATAGTCTCTGAAAGATCCTTCTCAGCTTTATGACCCACTGTTTCCTGTACGCATTCTCACTTCTACCCCTTCTAATTTTAGGCACCCAAATAAGCAACTCCTATGCCAGGCACCCTGCCTCAGTTCCCACACACCAGTTTTCCTTTCATGTAATTAAACTCAGCTCCATACACCTGTTTCAAATATAATCCTCTCCATGCAGCTTTCTCCATAGGTCCTATGGCAGCTTTGTTCTTCTGCAGGCTTTCAAAGGTCCTCTTTAACCTGATTACATTATTTGCAGCATTAGAGAGGACATCATCTCTAGACCAATTAGCACACTAAATTTTATATATTAAGACCTGTTAACTCTTAATCTCACCTCTGTATCCGTTGTTATAGACTGAAATGTGTGCCCCTGCCCCCCACCCAAATTCATATGTTGAATTGCTAACTCTCAATGTGACTGATTTGGAGATAGGGCCTTCAAGGAGGAAGGTGAGGTTAAATGAGATTGTAAGAGTGAGGCCCTAATTCACCCTGACTGGACCTTGTAAGAAGAGATTAGAACTCACAGAGAGGTACCGGAGGTGCGGCCTACACACCTCTGTGAGAGATACTGAGGAAAGGCCACGAGAAGAGACACAGTGAAAAGACATCCATCTGCAAGCCAAGGAGAGAGGCCTCAGGAGAAACCCACCCTGAAGGCATCTTGATCTTGAACTTCCAGCCTCCCAAACTTTAAGGAAATAAATTTCTGTTGCTTAAGCCATCCAGGCTGTGGTACTTTGTTACAGCAGCCCTAGCAAGCTACTGTATCTATGGCAGTTTGTTCCATATACAGCAGATAATTAAAAACAGTCAGTGGATCAAATTAGAAATGAATTTGTAGTATCTTTCATATATGGCAAGAGCCAAGCTTCTATGCAAATAATTTGCAGTATATAATTATTAAATACTTTTCCCCTCCTTCCCTTTTTCTAAATTATTATTAAACAATGTGGTTCTAACTGCTAAATATCCACTACTTTTTGCCCTTTGTAAATTAGCTGTAAATTCTTGAAGGCCTAATAATTTTAGCTGATGAAAGTATAGTTCCCCTTCTATTCCTCATCTTTCATTCATTTTATTTGCTTACTGAGAGATTTCTTTTAAGAGGTAACAAGCAAATGGGATTTCACTTTCACATTGATTTATACTCGGAGACAAACAAAATACAAAAGTTAAGGTTCAAGTGCAATGGCACATCATTCTTCTAAAAAAGACACTTGTAACTTTAAAGAATACTTGCATAAAACATCTAAGTATAAAAATCACCTTATCAAAACTGAGGCTGATCCATGAAGAATCTCGAACAGCACCAAAACTATAGGAACAGTTATGTGTATTTCTTTTAAAGACAATAGTATGATATATAATTTCACAAACACAAAAAACCACAGTGACTAAAATTTAAAATTAATCAGGATTCAAATCAGCACACTTGGTTGATGATTCTCCAAATGTCTGCTGATTATCTGTAACAGACCCACCTGCAGGTTTGCTGAGCATGTGATTTCTGGGGCCCCACGCCAGAACTACTCAATAGCAGCCTCTGGGGGCCATAACCTTGGAGTCTGCAACTTAAATAGGCTCCCTAGCAGAGGCTTATGTCTTTTAAAGTTTGAGAACATTCCAAAGTGCTAAGTAAAAACAATAACTTATATTGACAAAATGTGAGAGAAATGACTTAGAGGAATTCTGGTATTTTGGTCCAGAACAAGTAATCCTGAAAGCCACTACTAATAATAACTATAAACAATTAATCTTTTGGATTAATACTGAAGTTTTATTGGTCGTAGTTGGTTTCAAAGAGGACTTACACTTAAATGTATATGTTGACAAAATAAAGGTATTTGTCCACACACATATTTTTCATTTAACACAGGCACAGACCTGCAAAAACTAAGAAGAACGTGACTGAGCTCTGAAGGAAGGACTGGACACCCAGTGACTTAAGGCATTGTCCCTGAACAAATGAAGTGTGACCACGCCATCCAATGCTCGGCTTAACAATTCTGTATCTACATGTCACGTCCACACTCTGGGGTCACGTCTGCACCTCACTGTCACATCTGTATGTCACTGTCACTTCTGCAACAGGAGTGCGCAGGGCTTTTTTAATGCACTTCCTTCTGCTTTGAAAATGCGTGGCTTTGGTGGCAAGGCCATCAATTAGAGGCTTGCTTCAGGTTCTCAGCCTACAGGTGGAAACACAACTCCATGAGTTGGCAAACACTGCTTGTCAATGCCCACAGTTGCGGGGCATTTCCCAAGCATTTGAAGGCCCCCAAATTGTTCACTGTTGAGGTATAAGAGAGTCCAGGTGAGCAGAAATCGGCTCTCAGCCAGTGTTCTTATGGAATGCAGATTTCCTAGAAGGCACCAATATAAACAAATTTGAGAAGCAGCCATGGCTGCCTTGCCGCCACCAGTGTCATCGGGCTGTCATTCATCTGTTCTGGCCGTCTCCCCCCACACCTCCTGCCTTCCAGCGCTGAAAGCACAGGTTTCGCGTCCTGTAACTTTTACAGCATAATGGCTCTTTCCTGTGCGAGGCCGAAACATCCATGACATGGAATAATCACTATTGATTCACAAACCACAGCTCTGCTTGTCTTTCTTGTCTAAATATCAACCGTGCATTCACCTGAGTCCAAACCACCCCTTCGAAGGAACCGTCGTTCTGTACGTATAAGTATTGATGGAGCTTTGGGTCCTACTACCAGATGGCAGACCCCTGAAATTCTAATATAGCTGAGGTGACTCAAACAGATTACCAGTCACGGACAGACACTGGAGACCACAGTGAAGGCCAAAGATTTTATTTCAAAAAATAAGTAATTAGAGTTGACGGCAGAAGTGTACATAGGGCCCAAATGAATAGATTTGCTAATTGGACTTCCCTGTGGTAGTTGTTAACCCAGAAACGTTTGGTCAGAAAACATGTTCACATGTCTATAGTTTCACTGTAAGAATGTCCTTGGATTCATGACACAAAATGGCATCCCAGGTGAGGCTGTAGCATGATAATAACCAGTAAGAATTCGGTTCTGTCTCCTCACCGTAAGGCTTCCTTAATTACTTGCTGACAGAAGGCCCTTTTGACAGAGACCCATGATACACAGACTCATGTGCTGGAGTAACAGCTGCCCTCTCTCTAAACTTATACTTACACATTCATTTTTACCACCATATGAAAGAGTCCTGAAACAGGTAACTGTATTGGTTCTATCGCAAACACTGTCTTCTTTTCAGGAAGAAATACATAAGGCATCATCAAATTGGAATGAAGAAGCTGCCTCTATAGCAATTGAGAAGTGGACTACCACAGGCCCCAGCCCATCCCCCAACAGCTCCACATAAATCAATAATCAGGGCCTGCGCTTTCATACACTCCAAATGAAAATTTCAGGAGGTTGCCCCTGACAGTGTTTTCCATCGCAATCAATGTTGTGCTTCTGACATTGAATCAATATTAATTGTAAAGTCCCTGCATGGCATTTCCATATGCATGTGCAGGAAAGCAAGGTCAATTTTATCCCAGAGTCTTCACTCCTCCCTCGCCTACCCCAACAACTGCACAAGAGGAAACGCAAGGTTAATTAAACCAGCGATACTGCAGATGACAATGCATTGACTTTTCTTTGTATTTCAAACCCCATCATTTAAATCTAAAGCAATTTAAAGTATGTTACATTAGCTTGGACTTCTCTTCCCCCTGCTTATCCCTTCTTCTCACTCTCTGGAACCTCTCCTCAGGTACCCAAAGAGTAACTTTTAGGTCATCTTACTGTCCTCTGAGTAACTAGAACCGGGCAGATGACAGAGTCACAACCATCTCATGGAATACTGGAGACCACCTGCTGCTCAGGTTAATGATGCCTCTGTACCTGAGCCCCTTGTTAAAGAGCCACAATCTAGACTAGAGAACACCAGGTGGATAAGGAATCCTGTCCGGGTAATCTGTGGTCAATTAGCAGTAAGGAATCAATGCAAAGTATAGCATTTACCTCAAAATAAGTCCTGTGCTTGAACTCTAAGCTATGGTGTTCACTATCATTATTATTTTCCCCACCGTGAATAGCCTTTACTAACAAAATGCTAGATTTTTCCAAGTTGTCTTTCAAATGGAAATCTCAAATGACTACCTAAAATCAACAAAGCCAACAACAGAATGAGTGTGACCAATGTTTCAATTCCCACTGAAACGACTTTAAACTATTCCAAACATAAACAAAACTTTACTTAGAAAAAAAATGTGTACTTGACCCAGAAGTGTATTCCAATTTAGAAAAAGGTTTTCTGTAAAAAATTCTCAATGTCAAGTTTCAAAGATAACCCATCATGGTGATAATGTATTACAAAAGGTCTTCTTCCTCAAACCGCTTACATATAGCTAAAATAATTCTTGCCGAAGTTACCAAGCTGGTCACTAACGCTTCACTAAGGACTTAAAAACCTAAATGATGAAGAAAGCTCTCTCAGACTCCCTTAGAAGGGACAGTCCCCCTGCTGTGTATGTGTGAGAGCACGTGTGTGTGTCTCTCCCTTTAAAAAAAATGACTCCAATTACACTTATAAAATTGTACTTTTAAACCTGAAAATATAACCTTGAGAAAGTGAGAAAAAAATCAGTGAATATTTTTAAGCAAGTAAGACACAAATAGGGTAATCGTTAGGTGAGAATGTATTTGTCATTTCATAAGTGAAAAAAAAACACATACAAAAAAAAAGTCACCAGATCCAAAATTCATAATTTTACATATATCTGTATATATATGCAGATATATATATATAACATATACAATTTTATATTATATATATATATATATATATATATATATATATATATATATATAAATTGCCTAACCTGCATCATTTATTCACTATTCCGGTAGTTTAAATCAACTTACTGCTATTCTATCATTTCAGGTGAAGAATAAAACACAATTATCTTTATGCTGAAGTAACATTTCCTTAAAGTTTTGCAAATAGATCAATATCAATATATCTCACTGGGAGCCACGTTAACCTAATCATATTTCTACATGCAAAGGAAAAAAAGTAACCTCATCCCCTTTTAAAATATACTATAGAGACATAAGTTTGGAGGCATTTTTCCCGAAGTCACGATATCCAAGTGCTTACTCACAATTCTACAGTATTTTGCAACCCAGGCCCCCTCTATAGGTCTGATTTCATGGGAATCTGGGCTGGAAGAAAAAGGACCTCAGATGATTTTCCTTTTTTTTTTTTTAATCCACCTATCTAACTTTGGAGAAATTTCTGGGCTTACAGGGAAGGTACTTGCAAGTAGGACAGAAGACACTAGGGACTCACCTGCTCTCAAATTTCTATCTACCTTTAAATAGTTCTGACCATAAACATTTTCTCCTTCTAGTCAATTCAAATCTGTCTTGTTACTTCCATCTGCTGATCCTCTCTCTCTTCGCCTGAAGTCATACGGGACAAATATAACCCTTCTTCCATATATGTCTTCACATATTTGATGCCAACTATCATGATTTGCTTGTATTTAAGTAAAATAAAAAGTCTGAAATTATTACATTTCATGAATATGACCTTCAGAGTAAAGCTGGATGATTAGGGTAGAAAATCATCAATGGCACTGCTTCAATTATTCAGCCTAAAATAATATAGTACATTTCTGTGGCTTTCAAACTAATATAAATGAATATAATAACTTCCTTTTGTTCATGGCCGATTACATTGTGTTACAACAGCACGACTTCCAGGGCTAGCATGCAAAAGTAATTTATTTTTCTCCCACATCTGTAACTATTTGAGAGAGCAGCTAAGTCTTCATAATTATGCTGCAGACACAGTAAATAGAGCAAATCCAATAGGTCACACTGTGACTATAGTTCAGGGAGAGAACAATTATTTTATCCCATATAATTTGCATCCAACATTTCATATGGAAAACTAGAGAGAAAAACAAAACACTGGCTTACGAAATTACCACAACTTCTTAATATTCGCTTTTTCTTTTTAATGGCTGTTCTGTCTGAAATAGAAACACACACAGACACACACACTGTAAATGACATGCCTGAACAATTTTCATTAAAGAGCCATTTCCTTTTAGGTTGTGATTCATTTTACTTTGTCTGACATAGATTATTATAAATTAACTGAAATTGCTGGCATGTCATTCCATTTCTCTTCTTTTACTCTTTTCCTTCCCTCTCTAAAAAAAAAAAAAAAACAATTATCCACCACGTGAAGAACGGTCAAAGAAACAGGGTTTGCCGCTTTCTTCAGGAGACATTGCCTGCCAGGTTTTCCTTTTCCAAGTCAAAGAAAACCTGCTGTCAGAAGTGCAAATCGCTAGCAAGTACCTTCCCTGGGAACTATGTCTGTTACAGAGACGTACGCTTCAAGAAACGAAACCAATGTGTTTGTGGGTTTTTTAAATATTATTATTAGTGAAAAATATGAAACATCAAAATAATTCTCTAGTGATGGTAAAAAAAAAAAAAATCAAGTCCATGGCAATTTCGCCTGCCAATCAAAGGATTTTGTCTAGATTTCCCTTGTTTTAGAAGCCCAAACTCCTTCTTGGGGATTTGAGTCCCTTGAGAAATCTGGTCTAATAGCCCTTGTGTTTAACATGAGAGAGGCCCAAAATGCACAAAACAAAATCAAAAACGCTGGGACAAGGCCAGGACTGCTAATGAAGCGAGACTAGGAAAGCCTTTGCACTTCCTTGTGGCAGTGACTGCGATTAACTAAGAAAGGCATTAGCATCTGCCTGCGAGGTGGGCTTGCTGGCTGCTCTCTGAAGGCCCGCCTCCTCCTGTTGATAAACAAGCTGCCTCACAGTGGACAACTGATTTTAGGCACTCGGGCCCATGGACTTGGAGTACGATTATCAAACAGCAGAGGAGAGAATGCACTCAGCTAAGTAACCACACAACTTCTGTTAAGCAGCAAAAGGTTCATACTAGAAGTTGGAGTTAAGATCATGAAATCCTGAGTCGTGCTGACTCAGATTAAATGTCACTTCCAGCATTTCTGAGCTCTCAGGGCCTTGGGTAATTCATTTTAATTCTCCGAACTTGACCTGTCCCGTATGATACCCAGGAGCCACATGTTGCTACTGAGCACTTGAAATGTGGCACGTGTGGCTGAGAAGCTCAATTTTACATTTTATTTTAGTTTAATTAATTTAAATTTAAATGTGAAAGCAAATGATCTATTACAACTTTTAGGCATGTTGGAACAACGTTGGCATGTAAATTCAGTGTGCATTTTACTAAATCTAAACATTGATCAAGTATTTCTAATGATAATTTAGCATCCAAATTGAGATGTGTTCTATGTATAAATAAGCTCCAATTTAAGACAGTATAAAAAAATGTAAAAGATCTCAATAATATTTTATGTTGATTACATATTGAAAATTTTGAATAACTGAGTTAAATAATACATATTATTAAAATTTATTTCATGTGTTTCACCTTTTTCATATGGCTACCAAAAAGTAAAAATTATATAAGTGGCTTCTGTTATACTTATACAGGTGATGCTGCTCCAAATCTTAGCTTCTGTATCTTTCAGATGGAAAACCAGTCAACTACACTGCAGGGATTTGGAAAACTTCAAATGCACATATAGAAAGCATATCCCGTAGCGTCTAACATGCCCGTTAAAAAATGGCAACCTCCATGAATTCTATCCTGTACAGAGAATGGCTCACTTACCTGAAACAACATTTAATACCTTGAAATCCTAATAAACTACTTGAGTTTCCTAGGCCAACAATTTCTTTCTCTTTAATATTTTACAATACAAGATCTTCATGAATGCTTAATACGTGCTCTCCAAAGTAAAGGAATTAAAGGAATAGATCTCATCTTCTATCCTGTCTTCAGATAGCATCCCTCCCAAATTCCTACAAATTCTTACACTTTGTATATGTGCACGCGCGCTCGCGCTCTCTCTCTCTCTCTCTCTCTCTCACACACACACACACACACACACACAGGTACACACTGATAACACTAATATATCTGGTCAAGAAAAGGTTCTTCAAAGCAGCTTTCAAAAATCCTCTAAAAGTCCTGATGCTGCACTGCGTCCAAGGGAAAGAAACCGGATAGAAAACCCCGCAATTCTTCCACTTGGCGAGAAGGTCATGTGGTTGCATCGCATTCCAGTTGGCTTTGGTTTAGCTTTCCCTATCACAATGCAGGAAACACCCCGAATCCTAAGAAAAGGAGAGGGGGGAGAGACTGAATTTCTCCCAGGAAAAGTTTTCCAGATTTGGCTCTCAGCCCATCTCCATTTGGAGAGTGACCGCTTCTCTCATTCCTTGAAACCCAAAGGCACCACTGAACCACTCAATGCCAAATAAACATTTCAAATAGAAGGGTGAGCTGTTGAATGTAACCAGGCTGGATTAACAAGAGTCAGAGTCGACCCTTTCTCCCTCCTCCTGCCTCCACAATCTCTCAACCCCATTTAATCGGGCACAAAATTTATTGATTCTCACCCATGGCTTTCTCACCATTGCTGAATTTTTTAAATCAACCCAGGACCCGTATTCCTTTTCTTCTCTTTCTCCTAATCATCTTAGGTTTTCATTGTACCAAGAGTTATTTTACACTCTTCTCTCATCTTCCCCTAGTAATAATATCTTATTAAATCATAATCTAATTATGAAACCCAAGAAATTCACATTGGTACAACATTGTTTACTGAACTACAGATTTTATCAAAGTTTCATAAGGTCCCCCATGGATTTTTTGTGTCTATTCCGGGACCCAAGCCATGAGCCCACCTTGCTTGCAGTTGTCGTGACTCCTTATTCTCCTTCCGTCTATGGCAGTTCTCAGCCTCTCCCTGTCCTGACATCTGAGGCTAGCCTCATCGTCAGCAACTTACTCCTGCTGCCCGCTCTATCAGGGGACTCACCATTCCACAAGCATTCCGTGCTCAGTTCACATGTTCTAGCTTTGCCCACCTTCTTCCTTTTACCTGCAACTCTACACCTCCACCTACGACATCTTACCTGGTAGCCATTACTCTCACTCACCCTTCAACTCAAAGGTCAATCCTGCTCCCTTGGAACAAGTTTACATTTTACATACTCTTCAGCATTCTAGCATTTCTTCATTCACACCATTTTGGCTGCACTGAACCCACTGTGGTATGGTTGGCTCCAAGTAAATCTGCCTTCTTTGCACGTGTTTAATCTTTGATAGCGGGGACATTATCTTACTCCGAAGCTCTAATACTGCAGGTGCGCAAGTTTTCAAAAGGATGCATGACCCAAGGACATGGACCACGATGTAGAGTTTTCCAGGGGTGGGGGGTGGGTAAAGGCAGACAAAGGGGGGAAAGCGAGGAGGGACAACTATAATAGCATGAACAATAAAACAGAAGAAAAGGAGTTAACAAGTCGTGAAAATAACATTACTCTACATTCCAAAGCAGTGTAATGGTTTTATTAATGTTTAAGTATTGCTTCTCTTAACACGTGTTAGAAGAGCAGACACCAGTACTTTCATCTAGTATTACAAAATACATGTCCTTCCCACACTTTTTCTTCCTGACAGTATTTGGATATTTGCCCTATTTCCTTTGCTTTAATTTCTTAGGCTATACTGCAACCCTTGCTGCACCGAATGCATGTCAGGACCCCAACCCACATACACATCCTTTACCAGCACTCCTTATTGCCTCCACATAACACCCCAAGAAACTGGGGCCATCAGTAACACTAAAAGTCTAAGCAATCACTCTTTGTTCTGACAAAGAGTTAGGGAACAATACAGTCCACTACGATATTAATTTGTGTTTTGTTTGGGTGCCACAGCAGACCTCCCATACCCTATCTCCAACATACGGTCTCCAAAGAACACCTAAGCCCTTGAAACTAAGAGAAATGGACCGGTCTTTGTCCAAGTAAGAACTAACAGACGGCTGTTTTTAAAACACATTCAAAGAGGCCATGGAGCTAGTTTGGGGATGAGGTGGATAGGATATGACCAAGGCTAGAAGGCGGCCAAAGTGGCCCAAGTAGGGAGAAAAGACTGGCTTGCTTGAGACTAGGAAGGTACAAGGGGATGAGGGAGTCTTTTGGTGAGTAACAAGAGTCCTGGGTCCGGTCCTGTTGTATGCAGAGCCCAGATCAGTGGGAAAGGGATCTAGATAGTCATCAAATGCTTCTCCCTAGAGCTGCACTTTCCAGGACAGCAGAAAAGGCTCCCGTTATTGACCCTTGGGTCTACTGAGAGAACCACCACGAAAGGAGGACTTATGGGCAGCATCTCTGAGACTGACTGGAAACAGCACCCCAGCTAACTGTGAGTTAAGGGAGAACCACACTGACAGGTGACCAGGCTCTTGCCCTGTTCCAAACTTCAAATAAGCCCCCAATATTTGAACCCACTCAATGACAGTCACAGTAGCTTCACCTCGAGTAAGTCTGGGTTCTTAGTATTTTTACCATCCTGCTAAGTAGGGATATTGAGCCTTATTTAACTTAGTAATGTTTTTAAAGAGACATCTCACAGAAAGTATTAAGGAACACAATTTATGCCTGTCAGTTATAGCCTATTAAATGATGAAGGAACTGGATTGGGATTTTTCTATGCACCTCATCACTCAGTCTTCTAAAGTAGGTAAGAAGGGAGCTGAGGTTAGGTGTGATGAAGGACAGGCGGGGCCTGTGTCCTAGTGGGAGGACAAGAGACCTGCTGGTGTGAATTTTGGGGTCCTCTGGTTCTGCACCTGCCCAGCACGGACTCAGCCAACCTATAACAGGAACAATCTCCTGAAGTAATGTGATACCATCATGCAGATACTTTCATCCTTTGCTACTCAAATCATTGGAAATGAAGGTCCAAGTAATTGAACATAACATCATTTCATAGGCACTTGCACCCTCCTACTCAAATTATTTCTGATATCTAGATTCCTATAATTTATTCAAAAATGGGAAAGCTGGTTAAACCATTATTTAGAATAAATTGTCTTAAAAATTAATCCAACATCCAAAACCCAATTGTATGACTAGTTATAAGAAAGTTGTCTTTCTATATATGTAGAAAACTTTCTATAGAAAACTTAGTATAGAAAGTGAAACTTCCAGCCAAGATGGATATGCTGTGCTTCCTTGCACAACCAAAAGAAGGACAACAAGAAATTTAAAAACAAAACACAACCAGAACTGCCAGAAAATCGAACTGTATGAAAGTCCAACAACCAAGGAGTTAAAGAAGAAACATTTATCCAGAGTGGCAGGAAGGGTAGAAAAGGGCAGCTGGGATGGAGAGGCCCCATTGCAAAGTGACAGACTGGGTGGGTGAGGCGGAGGCTGGAGGATGGGGTGGTCTCACATTCACATGCAGATCAACTGGGAGGAACAACTGGGGAGTGAGACACACCGTACAACCCAGGGTTCCAGCACGGGAAAGCCTCAAAACCTCTGGCTATAAAATCCTATAGGAATTGCAGTGGCAGGAGAAATGCCCACCCTCAAAGGAGAGCTCATTTGCATACATTCCTAGAACATACACAAACCCACCCACCCAGAACTTAGCACCAGAAGGGCCCAAATGCTTGTGGGTAGTGGAGGAAGTGACTGAAAGCCCACAGAAAGCTGAGCAAGCTGCATTGTTCCCTCTCAGACCCCTCCCCAACAGCACAGTGACCTGGGTTGTCCCTCCCTGGTGAATAACTAAGGCTCCGCCCTTTATAATGTAACAGGTGCACTGAAACAAAGAAATACGGCCCAAATGAAAACAGATCAAAACTCCGGAAAAAGAACTAAGTGATAAGGAGATAGCAACCTGTCAGGTGCAGAGTTCAAAACACTATAATCAGGATGCTCACAGAAATGATTGAGTACGGACATAAAATAGAAAAAGTGAAGGCTCTGCAAAGTGAAATAAAGAAAAATATACAGAGAATCAACAAGTGAAGGGAAGGAAATGGGGACTCAAATCAACGATTTGGAGCAGAAGGAAGAAATAAACATTCGACTGGAACAGAGTGAAGAAACAAGAATTCGGAATGATCAGGAGAGGCTTAGGAACCTCTGGGACAACTTTAAACATTCCAACATCTGAATCACAGGGGTGCCAGAAGGAGAAGAGGAAGAGCAAGAAATTGAAAACTTATTTGAACAAATAATGAAGGAAAATTTCCCCAGACTGACAAAGGAACTAGTCATGCACATCCAGGAGCTCAGAGAGCCTCAAAGAAATTGGAGCCAAAGAGGAACACACCAAGACACATCATAATTAAATTACCCAAGATTAAAGAGAAGGAGAGAATCTTAAAAGCTTCAAGAGAAAAGAAGAAGGTTACCTACAAGGAGTACCCATAAGACTATGAGCTGATTTCTCAAATGAAACTTTCCAGGCAAGAAGGGGCTGGAAAGAAGTATTCCATATTGAAAGGCAAGGACTTACATCCAATATTACTCTATCCAGCAAAGCTGTCACTTAGAATGGAAAGGCAGATAAAGTGCTTCCCAGATAAATTCAAGTTAAAGGAGTTTGCTTCCATCACCAAGGCCTTATTATAGGAAATGCTAAAGGGACGTACCTAAGAAAAAGAAGATGATCACAACTATGAACAGTTAAATGACAACAAACTCACAACTATCAACAACTGAACCTAAAAAAAAAAAAAAAACCCTAAACAAACAACTAGAACAGGAAAAGAATCAAAGAAATAGAGATCACATGGAGGGTTATCAGTGGGAAGGGGGAGGAGGGAAGATGGAGGAAAAGGTACAGGAAATAAGAAGCATAAATGGTAGGTACAAAATAGACAAGGGGAGGTTAAGAATAGTATAGGAAATGGAGAAGCCAAAGAACTTATATGTATGACCCAGGGACACGAAGTAAGGATGGAGGCAATGCTGGAGAGGGGGTGCATGGCAGGGGGGACAAAGGGGAGAAAAAATGGGACAACTGGAATGGCATAATCAATAAAATATACTTAAAAAAAGAAGGAAAGTGAGTGAACATGTATTTCTGTGGGCGGCATAAAAAAGTGGTCAGAAAGGAGTGGTTACTGATATCCTTCGCTAGTTTGCCTGGAGTCAACCCCATTGATTCAAATGAACGGAGGCAAACTGAAGCTTCCTACTGATGGTCATTATTTACACATGTTTCTCCCATGACTTAAAAAGTGGTTTTGTAAGTGTTTTTAACTGAACTAATTTCAAATACGAGAGCGTGAATTCTAAAGAATCTGCTAATATGAATATTAGTATGTGATTGACTCTGGAGATCACAGATTGGCATGGTATCATCTGCTGAATGTCCTTAGACTCAAACATGTGAGTATGACAACGTACAGTGTGATGTATGAGGGAGTGGTGTGGTATATTTATTTTTGACTCTAGAATATAATCAACTAATTTATTTAAAATAAATTCAAGTTGCTTCATAATCATCTCTGAGAGCTTTGACCAACGTCCAATATTGCAATGCTACAATAATTAGAACAAAATTTTTCCACTGGAAATGAATTAATAACTGAAGTCTGAATATGTAGCATGCACTAATCCTGGTTTTCAAAATCCCTAATGGGCTTTGTAGCAATGCAATTTGGCAAAGTGGGTAAAATCCTAACATTAGAGAGAAAGGTAATTAGAGATGCAGAACAAATTCTTTTTAAATGCCCTGCATGCAATTCGGACACTAGTTCTTTCTTCGGAAATGGGAAACTAGCAAAGGGAGAAAATACAACAAATCAGGAAAGGAGAAAGGGAAAATCGAACTGTATCAATCACAAAGGGATTTGGGGTTTGGGAGCTGTTAAACTCTTTCCAGCTATTTGACTTTCCAAAATCTCCCAAGAAACTGGCCCAGTTACAATTAATGAGTCACTCCCTTGAAATAGTCTAACTTCAGTTAGGTTGCCAAAATCGGGGGAGATACTGATGGTCTCGGGAATTAAAAGGAAACCAATGGATGAATGTTTTAGGGGAAATGCACCCTCTTTCGTGTGAGTGCACAAATCTTTTCCATAACTAACAGCGATCATTTCAAATAAGAACATATTTCTACCTGGTACAGGAAGAAAAAAATTGGTTTATTACATATAATATATATTATGTGGCTCATCTGTGTATATTATTATATCATATACTATGTATATTACACAATGTTATATATAATGATATAAATATGGCATTTATATTTATAATACAGTAAATACTTATAATATTATAATATATTAAATACATACCTCTCGTGGTGGGGAGCTTCAGCTGTCCAGATACAGATATCACACATCAAAGGGACACATTTGTTATAATGAGGGACAAAGTATGACATCTAACTGGGTACTCTGTGTATGTGTGTGTGTCTATTGTATACACACAGAGAGAGCGAGCAAATATTTCTGTTATTTATATAGTTATAATTTAATGATATTAATCTATGCAAATATTCTAATACTTAAGTATACAACTAGGAATAATGGGAGACCCAGTCAGACTTCAAAGTGAACTTCATCACGACAGCACATGTATCTCTCTGAGCTACATCTGTATCGGGTCGGCTGAAACTCAGCAACACAAGAGGTAGAAACGGGAGAATGGAATGGATGGAATTGCATTTAGAATAAAGGTATATTACAAAAGGAATGGCCTTCAAGGTCACACTGTCCACCACCCAACTCGTTTGAGAAGCAACCTAAGGCCCAAGAGCCAATCAAATGAACAGGGAAGGTTGCGTACAGAATCAACTCTTTAGTTTCCCAACTCAAGGTTTTTTCCACGGCAGAAGCCATCCTGTTACCCCACAAGCATCTCCAGAGGCCTCTGGACATGGAAGCTCACGGCCAATGATGATCCGTAGACTACCAGGATGTGTGAATTTGTAGAGACATTTCCTTAAGGTACTTATTTTTATAATAGTTGGTAGACTGACTGGTACAACAACAAAGACGTGATTTCAAATTCCATCACTCTCTTTTCTCTCAGCCTATGAATGACAACTCTGAACAGCTCAGTTTCCCCTAGGGAACTGGGCATTGAGTTTGATTTTAAAGCCTCTCCCTAAGAGTAGCCAGAAGTAGCTGATCTTTGGCTATTTCTTCCAATTACTTTGACACACTTTCTAGTCACTTTCTTCAAGTCCTGTATGTTGGTTATATGACAGACAGAATAAAATGCAGCCCTATTTCTGATGATAATGCCTTTTAACAGTTGTCAAGACAGAGTTAACCGAAGGCTACAGGAATTCATAACTCCCAAACAGCTTCCTCATCTTTATATAAAACTTTGGAGCCCCGTGAATAGCTATCATTTTGAGCTGGGTTTTTTTTTTCCTTAAAAAAATGACGTCCTCACTAAATTGTCTTATGTTTCTAATATTTCTGTTTCTAATATTATTTTTAAGTGTAAAGGGTCATATAAAACTACTACCTGGATAATCACAAGACTTTCACCTCTGTGGCCTACGAACCAAATGTGGGCAGACTGACGTGAAGCCGCTGGGCAGTGTCCACAGGCTCACTGTCGGGTTACAGAGGAGGGGACAGGTCTGTGGATTGCCCAGCCCTCTGGCGGTGAGGCCAACTTTTCTCTAGGTGAAAGACTTTCCATGGGCCTTACCAGGAAAGGGTTCCTCAATAAGAAACGTACCTTGAGGTAGAACGTTGATTTTTTTTTTGTTATTCTGTGCTCTGGATCAAAAGAACAGATTGTTTATTCTAGATCCCTGAATAAATGTACCTAACCAATTTACTTGATTTTCCCCCTTTATTTCATATAAATATTCATCTATCATCTCCTATGAGGACAACTGAAGTATTATTACAGAGTCACAGAACCCCAGATATCAAACTTATGTGAAGCTTCATCTGAAACAAATTATTGCTTCTAAATAAAACTATGGCCAAACATTCAGGATAATGGTTGCCTTCCCTTTGCTACACAACGTCCTAGAATGAACACTATACTTCCCCTGGGGAGGCCCAGGGAAAGATAAACTGGATTATCCTGTAGAGGATGGGCTGGGGAAATCCACAGGGTTTTTCCTCATCCATGAACTTGACAATGAAGCTATCAACATTGTCTAGGAGTTTCACATACACAGAGGTCAAAGACTTACGATTATACAATTAGTGATAATGCATGACAGTATATAAAAAACACCAGAACACAAGTGCCACCTACTTAGCAAGTGGGCCATTTAGGTGTTGATAACTATCTCAAAGCCAACCAGGTGACTATGTTAACATCAGTGGTTAGAAAAGTATGTGGAAGAAATGTGCGCTCCAGGTCAAAGGAGGAAAACTGATTATAACAACGTTACCATACAGCACCCACTCTACATAACCCAGAGCAAGAAATGTTTTACCTATAGAAAATACACATTATATTTTTAAATAATTTTTCTCAGACTTTGCCTGCTGCTAAATCGAAAATAGGTGTGGCTTATTTACCAGTGAAAAGCGATGCAGAGAAGTGAACTGTCAGGAGGTAATATATCTCCACCTCACTGCATTGAACCGGGGTTCCGATGGATGGTGCTCGTGGTGGCAAAGGAGGGCGATGTTTTTGCCATTCTTATGCAAAACAAAATTACCAAAAACTGATAAGTGTTTCAAAAGTTTTAATTATTTTTTATTCTAGAGAGAGGAGAATGGAGGGAGAAAGAGGGAGAGAAACACAGATTGGTTGTCTCTTGCACAGGCCCCAACTGGGAACCAAACCCACAACCCAGGCTTGTGGCCTGACCAAGAATTGCACCTGCAACTCTTCGGTTTGCAGGATGGTGCCAACCAACTAAGGAGCCACACCAGCCAGGGCTAAATGTGGCAAAGGTTTTGTTTTTAATTAGTTAAAAGACGGTTTTGTAACCTGGATGATACAAAATACTTCAAATGTTTGATAGAAGCCAATCACACCCTCTACGAGTCTGCACTGTTTTACATGTGTAATTTTTAAACAGCACAATCGCTTCAGAAAAGCAGTACACACACACAGTTTGACATAGCTGTGCGTGCTCTTTATCTTTTTCTGTTTATTTATAGAACTGGCCGAGGCCAAGATTTTCCTATGGTAGATTCTACTAAACTGTTTATCAATGTAAAAGGCATTCATCCCCAATAAGACTTCTTTTCTATACCTATGGAAATTACTCTGTTCAAAGGTTTCCAGGGGTTTTCTTTCCGAAGACTGTAGGTATCTGAATGATTCCTGATCTGCGTCGTTCTCAACACTGGCCCTGCTGGAGTTATTTGGGCAGCTCTCAAGAAACACTGATGCCTGGGCCCCATTCTAGTACAGCCAAATAAGAACCACTGAAGTGGGGGTCTAAGAACCAGTGTTTTTTAAACATCCCAAGCGACGCCAACACGCATTTGGGACCCTCTGCCATCAGCTAGTTTGTAACTTGACACAATGCGTCTTAGTCACAGAGTTCGTTCATCCTTCGTCTCGTATCCGGATGTCATTACAGAGAAGACACACTGCCAAAAGCTGAGGGTCAACCAATGGCTCTACTATGAAGAGTTACAATCAACCTTTTCTCTATATACTGGGGACAGAGAGTCAGAGATAGATCCCAATGGGTAATGCCCTATTAAAAAAGAAAGAAAATTTTACATGAGCAAATTTTCTGAAATTAAAAGGTATTCTCTCTTGTACATGACAACGGTATTTGCTTTCATGTGTTAAAACTACCTTTGTAAACATTTTTACAAAGATATTTTGAACTCAAATACTTCAAATTTAAATTTTGTTGGTAAATCACTTTCTTGTATAAAAGCAGCTCACAAATTGATATTATCTACGCCATCTTATCCAATCTCTTCTTAACCACAGACTGTTCTATTCCCCCGTGAAAAACAATGTCTTATTCCTTACCACTGACAATCTCAAGAGTGAAATCTTCCCCAAACAACCTCCCAAGAGCATTAAACCATCAAATGAATAATGTCCGTGCAGACCATATGTAAACCGACAGTATTAGTTTTAGCCGACCTGGGGGATCATGAAACATTGCAAGCGCTTGTCAAGACTGAAAAGCGTTCAGATGAACATACTGATGCTTTCACATGGTAAACGATCCGGCAATAAAATAGAGAATCCTTTGTACGATGGTTTACACTGAATTTTAAATATAAAATATCCATAGTCAATACTTTTATGAAGTTCCATTCCTATTATTTCCAGGGGTTGACTTTATGTCACTGGTACATGTTACTGCCCCGGGATGGGATGCCAAGGAGAAGACAGGTCACGTCATCTGACCCGTGAGAGCAGCAAGGCGATGTTCAGGACTGAAGTGACATACTTTAAAGAGTGGGGAGCATTTTGTGCCTCAGCCATTACAGTACTGAGTCAAGTTTTGTAAAACCCCTTGTGTATCATCAACTTCAGTAACATAGAGGGATCTATGCAAAAGTATATGTACATGGGACAAAAACACAAAAACCCTATCCTCGCTCCCTGACCACTGCTCCTCCGTACTGAAGAGACCTCACACGTGACAAAAATTTCTGCTACTCCATTTATGGAAGTGAGGACATGGCATTGAGGACAGTCATGAGGCTGCATGGTTTAAGTTTGGTTTGTCGTTTCCTATCCAAGGAGGGGAAGCTACTTTACTGTATTTATATAATCTCCAACTAAATGTGAGCACTAAGCAGGTGTAAAGAAAAGAAAATTATTCAGTGAAGTTGTTCCAAGAGGCGGGTAGCCAAGGGAAGCCAGAGCATGCTGTCCTGTGGTCTCAGATGCCATGGCAACAGCAACAGGAATATTCAGAGTGGCCACTGTTTCACAGGGTATTTTAAAAAGAAGCCAATTGGCCCTGGCCAGCTAGGTGGGTTGGTGTCATCCCGATACATACACAATGCACAAAGGTTGCAGGTTCCATCCCAGTCCAGGGCACATACAAGAATCAATCCGTGAATGCATCCATGGCTGGAACAACAAAGCAATGCTTCTCTCTCTGTTTCTCTCTCTGTTTCTCCCTCTGTTTCTCTCTCTCTCTATCTCTCTCTCTCTCTCTGCCCCCTCCCTCTATCCCTCTCCCTTTTAGTACCTAAAACAATAGCTGAATTCATGGTATTGAAAAAAGAGGTCATTAAAAGTGGATACTCAAATTGTGCTATAAAAGTCATTCCTAACACAGAGAATGTAAAGTGGAAAGGATGCCTGGATTGAGGACGCTATCATAAAACCATTCCCCAAACAAAATGCAGGAAGCAGGCTAGACACGGAGAGGATGATACCCACAAAGAAGCGTCAAAGGCACAGCAAGATTTATTTCCTATAATAAGGAAGACGCAGGCCACAGGGACAGCGGAGTGAGGCTGTCCTCGACTCCTGCTGTAAGGCATGTTCACTGGGGAACTTTCTACAAAACCCCTTTGCATGGCCCACAAGAGTGTCTTCGGGGCAGGCAGAAAAACAACATTAGAGTTTCAAAAGGAAGACAGCTTTGGCAAAAAAATACAAGAGGGAAAGAGCTATAATTACACATTTAGTGAAAGAATCATTTGCACACAGGTGGACCTGTGATAAATGCTGCCGCTACTGCACCCCACATGGCGGGTGGGGGGGGGGCTGGCCACAGAAATGTCTCTCCGTCATTGAATCAGGGCAGTGAGAGCAAGGAGAAAACGAGGAACGGCAGCATAGCCAGGAAACAGGTAAGTTTTCATCAGGGCAAGGCCTTCGAAAGAATATTTGAAAAAAGAAGTTTGCCCACAGGGAGAAGATACACAGAAAAGTGATCACAGAACGGAGATCTGAGGCCCAGTGCAGGCCTGGGGAGCGGTGAGGAGCTGAGTGAGTTCCGGCGAGGGGAGCGGAGAGAGAAGGCTTTGTGCCTGACTGACAGGTTAGAAAGAATCAAGCTGAGAGATATAATGAGTTGGCAGACAGGCGCACATGTGCTTTAAATAAATATCACTTGGGAACTTTATTTGTTAGGCAAGGAGGAGGCAGAGAGGGAATGTGAGGAGGAGGAGGCGACAGTATTTGGGAGGAGCACTAGAGGGGTTAATCTGGAGATCCTGGTCAGAATGAATGGATGGAGAAGGGCACCCAGGATAGAAGTCCACTTAAATGTAGTCTTGTAGGCCAGAGAAAACTAGGTGTCAATGAGAGCAGAAAGAAGGGGCAGTACTAAAATAAAATTCACAGATATCTAAAGATTTAATTTGTTATAAGGGTTGGAGAGTATTGCAAATACCGTCAACCTATATGAATTCCATTCTGGCTGCCGGCAGGTAGAGAGCCACTAAACAGAGAATGTGTTCCGGATGACTCGGCCCAGCATCTTCCCAGGGGCAAAGACCCCACCCCACCTCACCCCAACACACACACACACAGAATTTCACAGCGCATCGCAGGCACAGGGGAAATATCACTAAGGTCAATTCTGTATCTGATACATAACACAGGACATAACAGACTATCTCGCTCAATACTGAATCATTAAATACCAGAACTTCACTATCTTTTCAAAAAGATCCTCTATCGCAGGTATTATGCAGAGTCATTAGGGATCATTTATGCATTTTCAATCATTTATAAAGAAAAGGTAGCATTTCTTTATATACAGTAGCTATATGCAAAGTAACTACATGATTAAAAAGATTATGTTCAATTTCTACCATAACAGTATCCAGAATACTGAATTTTTCCTTTTTTAACTTTTTATTTATTGATTTGAGAGAGTTAGAAGCACTGACTTGTTGCTCCACCCACTGATGCCCCCATTGGTCGATTCTTGTATGTGCCCAGACCAGGGGTCCAACCCACAACCTTGGAGTTATCAGAAGGACACTCTAACCAACTCAGCTACCCCACCGTGCCCTGAATTCTTCTTGATTATACAAGACCAAGTCTACAGATGTTATCTTCTGTCTCTGTCATGGCTCAAATTCGCTCTTAGCTAATGGGAAGCTGGGGATCTTGGCCTATGGGAGAGCCAACAGCAACAACAGCCTGAGCCTGCCTCTACCTGAATGTCTTTCTGAAGCAAAGCAAGGTCATCTCATAAGTGTTCATCATCAGAGCATTTATACGCGTGTGGGGGGGGCGGGGGGGGTTGGGGGATGAAGGTGGGAAGAGGCACCATTATCCCCGAGGTTTGAGGTTTACTCTGGTAAGCAGACCCGGTTATTAACTGGCCGTGGAGGACGACTTCCTCTTTCCTCTTTATTTTACCTTTGGGATGTGTTCATTAATCACCAGTGTGACCTACAACAAAAATACAGGGCTGACAATTTTTCTCCTCATTGCAAAGGGTCAGTCAGCCTGGGAGCAATTTGCTCCCCACATAAAATTTATTATTATGTTTATGTTCTTCAATAGTTTACAAGTTCAGTACTGTATCTCCCAAAGAGCAGGTTCTCATTCCCAGCATGACCTCTCCCCACTGTCAATACAAACACACGAGTTATAGGTGCACAATTGAGGGAAGTTCCTCATATGTATTTTGAGTTTATTTACTTTCCTCTTTGGGAAACACCCAGGGAGTGAAGCCTTAACTCCCGTCTGTAAGCAGCAGTCACTATTTACACAGTGACTGAGCACTAAGGCGTTGAGTCTACACAGCATCCCTGGAATTCAGGACACAACTCCCTGTCCCCCTCAGGGTATCTCAGCAGGGCGAGGGAGATTTTGCTAGAGACTCTCCTTGGCTGGGGCACCGAGCAGGGAGTCTGGGATAGGGCAGAAACTGGATTCTTTTCAAGGCGACAAATCCCGCATGTTTCTTAGGGCAGATAATGGCTCATTGTTGGTGATAATAACTGGGACCTACCATATTCCACAAAACAAACATCGGTGGGCTGTTTTTAAAAGATCCTTGGTTCTATAGGCAGTATACGGACCTGGACACATGAAACTCCGTCTCCTAAGTCAGACACTCACTGAAATGACTGAAACTAGGTATTTTAAAATAAGGAGTCATCAATCCGCTTATACTCTTCACACCAGACGACAAGGACTGTCTGCTAGGTATACTGCAGATGGAATGAAACTGAGGAAAGCACGACCCGATGAAGACATGTTAAATGTGAAGGAAGTACAGAGCTGGGAAGGCTGTAGAAAAAATGACCCCAGAAAGTTAATTTTGTTAACTCCCATCAGGTTACAGTAGTAGAGCTGGCGGGCGGTGACACTTTCCTGGTGTACCTCGGGGAAACCGGGAGCTGGAGGGCACTGTGAATGGGGATCTGACATCAGGATTCACTGCTAGAGTAAACCTGGCTTTCACTGGCCATGAAGGATGGGGCACAGTCCTGCCTGGCCGCGAGTCAGGAGATCCACACCAGGTGAAGGGATGAGGCGGTAGTTCAACTGATTCCTGAAAACCACACTGAACGTAGAAATAGACTGACAGACAGGTTGAGCTGCCCGCAGTCCTTCTTTTGTTCTGGTCACCCTGGCCCAGGCTGCTGAATCTCTCAAACTTTCCCTTCTTTCATTAATGACTGAGAAATTTGAAGAGTATTCAGTACCATCTCTGAAAGAGCACATTGCAATTGCCCATCTTTGAAAAGCATAGATAAGCTTTTCATAAATAAGCAAAATTTGGAAGAAACAAAGTGATTCTCTTGCTAAGAAAAACCATTACAACAAGATGTGGGAGTACTTATTTTAAAAGTTTTCCTTTAGTGGAATTCAAAAGGACACTGCCTACCTGAACAGAAACAGCCAAGAGGAGGGAAAAACAAAAAGCCCAGCCTACATACAGACCACAATAAAAGCAGAGAGGAGCAGGCAGGTGTGCGGAAAAAACAAATCAGTAAAATAAAAGCTTGAGAAGTCTCCTAAGACTCAAAAAAAATAAAAATAAAAAGGTAAAGATTTAAAAAGAAAACCGAGGTGACAATGAAGAGAGGCAAAGGATGGACAATATGCATTATGAACATCAGAGACCAGAGTAAATAGGAAGAAAGAATTATCAAAGGGAAAAATAATTGAAACTCTCCTTAGGGGAGAAAGAGATTTGAAAATACCCAACCAATTCAGCCATCTTTAAAAAACTAATCTGAAAATATATTCCTGCCAATCGACAAACTAATAGTTGCAATGCTAAGCTTAATTAACAGTTATAGATAACTGTCCCAAACACTAAATCATGTAAAATTCACCTGGCTTCTTCTTGTACACAGATCTACGTGGCAAACGATGCCGTAACTTAGAAAATCCTTTAGGGAGTATGAAATCGAAACACGTGGAAAAGATGGATAAATCAAAACTTTAACGACACCACGTAAAGTAGCTGGACACAGTCATCTCAAAAGACGCATGGCCCTGCCCATGGCTTCAAGCGTTGGAACTCACTGGCAAAGCTCAGCGGGACCTGGAAAGCGGGACTCCTGGCCTGGCTTGTCTTCGCGCTGCAGTCCAACTGACAGGCTGACGGCTTATTTATTAGCTATGCTACCAACGTCAATCAGGTTCCAGGCCAATCTCGCTGGCCCCAAAACAATTCTTACTCCCGCCAAACAAACAAACAAACAAAAAAACTTTCCATAGATCTCACATGTGATCTTGCACATGTAAACACGGAACACGCAGAGGGCAAGCTTAGTGTGGTCATCACTGTGTTGCTAAGGTACAAATTAGCATAACTCCCTGTGCTGACAACTCATTCAGAAAACTTGAAATATTTTTTGAGAGAAGTGATTAAATAGATATACACTGAAGCCTTTATTTCCTGCAAATAAAATTTAAAACTAAGAATTTTATTTTAAACTTCTATGCATCATTGACAGAAACACTGATCCTATATTAAACCACAAAGGAAATCTTATTCTATCTCTATTCACTTCACCTTCCAAAAAATATAATCAGAATTCACACATATCTATCTTATTTCTCTGTCCACAAACCCCTCCCTAATCCCCTGTAAATTGTAAACTATTTTATTTACCACAGGGCTTGGGCTATAAAAAAATTCAAAGCCACAAATGGAAACTATCTGGTATATAAACAGATTGACTGACACATATAGATATATAAAACTTATGGGTACGAACAAAAGTACAGTTAGAGACAAATCAGACTTTCTATCCAATCTCAAGACAAAATGGGGTACATCCCACAGCACTGAGATTTGAAGTTCCTGTTCCAGACGGATAAAAATACTTGTGCTGAATCCACCTGTCATTGTCACCTAAGCTGGACACATGCAGGTCTGTCTATACACACACACACACACACACAGCCGCACGCGCACACACACACACACAGAGGTGCTGGACCTCACCCAGTGTCTGCTGAGTGCATGGGTTACAAATTCCGTGCAGCCAGAGAATCATTTTCTCTCCCTTACGAAAAAGTTTAGTTTGTTTGGACATGAATGCCGCTCTGCTAGACTTATACGATGGGTTCTTAAGACAAATCCTTCTCTGGAGATTTGCAAAATCATCTGAAGAAAACATTTTACTCTTGGCTTTGCACCCTGGTGGTCCTTTGGCATCGTGGTTCCTTTAAAAACTCACAATGACATCATAATTGGAAGAAACCTATATGTTGTAACGACTAAGAAAGATCTTACCCTTTAAATGCCAGCTGGTAACCCACAAGCTCTTCTGAACTTGACAGACACGATTTGGGATTCTCAAAAGTTAAAAAAAAAAAACAAAACAAAAACTCCCATTCAAGTCATAATTATGCTCAGTCAGTTGAAGTAGATAAATGAGCCCTCATTCCTGAGGAAGTTAAAAAAGAAAAAAACCTAGAATGAATTGATGACAAGTTCATAATAGGCGCTGAAATGATACAAGGATACCTGTGACAAAAATGAAATGACTTGAGTGTTTGTTAAGCTCCGTATTTCTCCATGAGTTATAAATTAAATGTACAGCGTGGATGTTACATTTTCATTTAACAAAACTCTTCCAGGCTCTGTGGACTCTTGGTAAGAGGTTTCCGACCCAATGGAAAAGCAACTGGATTTACATAAACCAATATACACCCTGAGTCACAGGGGAATTTTTCGAATATTACCAGTCTTGAGTGGTTAAGATAGGAAAGTAAAATATTAGCATTAGGTTGAGTATATCTTTGCTGAGTTTTAGCTAGCAGTTTTCTCTAACTTTTCTGGGGAAAATATATCTGAAATCAATCTTTTGGGGAGCTTCCCAAACATACAGGAAACTCTCGAACACTGTTTCACAGTGGAAGTCAGGGAGACCCCCGAGGAAGGAAGTGAGGCTACTTAAATCCCATAGAGGCCTTGCTGTAAGCTTTTTCATCCTAACCAGATTCAACATAAACAACCAAGGGGCAAAGTTGGGGCAAAGAACTTCAGTACTTAAATCTCACCTTCGGACTCTATCTTGAAACACAGATAGGTTTCCTCATGGTTGTGTGTGTGTGTGTGTGTGTGTGTGTGTGTTAAGATGAAGAGCAACTGAATGATCCTAAGGTACACAATTGCCACTTTCCTAACTATCTAAATGGACCTAGTTAGCTAATTTAGGTAGTGTTTTGATTTTGTACCCAGGCCTTTCAAGACTTGTGTCTGCAAGGAAGACTATAAGGCATTTGAAACTTAGTTGCTATAGCAAATGCTGTAGGTTGTGTTAACTGATGGTGGTTGGTGCCAATTTAAAGCCAATAGGAACCCCCAAGTTGGGGCGCGGTGAAGAAAACTCTTCAGTGCTAAACAGCTCAACAGTGACAGCGCATGACTGAGAAAACACGGCTGTGATTGCTGCCCTGGGGCCTGGCCCCTTTCCAGCTACTCAACTCTGCCCTGCTGAGCACTGGCCTGCTCCGTCCTGCACTGGTCTGCTCCATTCGGCTCCGGTGAGACATCTCTGGTGTTTCACCTTCTTTTGGGGAAAACACAGTCCTTGGTGGAAAGAGAAAGTATACTCTCAGAGCAGGAGGGGAGCAGACACATAGACAGAAGTCCCCACCCCTGGTCCCTGAGCAGTTTGTCCTCATGCAAATGAGGACTCTAAACCTTGCAGTTTGATTGGTCCAAAAGGCACTGTCCTGATTGGTCAGAATAGTGCTACTCTGATTGGTACCTAAAGAAACTGATGGGGATGAAGCTGTAAAGCTCCAATTAGATGGGGAAAGCTCCTATTAGTAATAGTACTCCAGGAATTCTTTTATACGGGCTGGCTCAGAGGGCAGAAACACAGTGTAGGCAGGCAGTTCAGTGCAGGCTTCTCCCAGAGGCATAGCTTGCGTGAGAGTCCTCTATCTAGAAATGGCTGCTAGGCTCTGTGTTTTAAAATGTGAGCCCAGTGAAGCCACCAGGAGCGCCCTTCAGTAGGTATCTTCTTTCTCAGGGTCCACAGTTGCAACCAGATTCCATCTTCAGGGCAGAAGCACATGTCCCCTAGCTTTGGGGAGCATTAAGATTTCAAATGACTGACAGATTTCAGCTGAGCGCTTCTCTTGCAATAATTGCTCTAGGCCAAAGTTCCTCAAACTTTGTCACTTCTGGGAGCCTTTCATGGCACTCCATAAATTAAAAGATATACCCAACCTACCATTTATAAGTAGGTCAAGCCACTTAAGTATTCAGGTCCTAACCACTTAGCACCCACCAGGCACTATAATTTCCAACCTTGGAAGATTAGACACTACCGTCCTCATTTTCTGTTTTCAATTGATTTTCACATGGTAGTTGCTTTTTTCTCCTACTGACTGCTGAAAACCTGGTTTCGAAAGGAAAATGGCAATCAAATGCGGAAACTGGAGTATTTTGAGCTAGTTTCCTTCAGAGTCCCTATGAATTCACTGGGGCACCATGGCCCGTGTAGGTGTATAGTTTGGAAACCAGCTCTGGGCTGATTTCTTACCCAAAGGGTCTCACTCACTCAGACTAGCAGCCCCTCCCCGTGGAGGCCAGGTTTGGTGACTGTTAGAAGCAGGGAAAAAAAACACCCCAAAAAACAATGGGGTATTTTTAAAGGCATAGGCGCTTGCCTCAATTTGGGGCCAGTCTAAAGGGCCATTATATTTTCATAGCTACAGTGGAATCACCTTAGGCCTCTGTTGCAGGTAGGATGCCTTTGAAGTTCTCCCTCATCCAATCCTGCCCCCTGCCAGTCCCCCACAGTTGACTCCCAGCATGCTCCACAATAAACCTCCTGCATGTGGTCTTCATCCCAGCATCTGCAACCCAGGGAACCCAACTATGACAGCCACTTAAAATAAAAATCTTTTATATGCAAGAAAATATTACGTTCTCCAGCTAGATGACTAAACTTGTACTTTAAGTAACATTTATGTTATAAACTTTTCTTTTTCAGTTTGCTTTGGCTGGCATAAATACTCAGCAATTCAAATTCACTTTCCTTCTGAAAATTCAACAATTTCAAAGACAGCATAGGATTAATTCTATTCCACTGCTGCTGTGAGCTCCTGAGTTTTATGTCAGGGGTGGGCAGATTGACCATATGTTACACCTAACCAAGGCTACCCTGCAGGTGCAGCTACAGAAAGCTTTCATCCTTACTATGCTCGCCATGTAGCTTTACCTACAGCACCGTTACACGAACACTTCTAAAAAGCTATCCCTAGAGTGACAATGTAAACATATCCGTCCAAAGGGAAGCCCAACGAAGGGAGACCCTTGTCCACCTTATCCCAGAGCCTATAGCAGTGTCAGGCCAATTATCGATGCTTAATACATATATTTGTTGAATGAAACAATCTTTCAAATCCTGTTTGCACACGCTCTTTAAGGAAGGTTACTTTCCTGAAATACAAGCACAGGACAGAATTTATTACTACCTCTTTAAAGATCAGTTCTGATTATTGTGATATGTATGTATTTTAAAAACAAAGCTGGCCCAACCAGATGTGCTCTGCTGATGAGAAATAGCAGGAGACCATTCCCAGTAATACAGTAATATATCCATAATGTATCCACAACACTCTTAGAGGAGCATTCCAACGTTCAAAGATAAAGAGATAAATAGTGATTCTTTTTTATTTCAGTCACATGTACAGTGCCACAAGTTGGCAACTGCAAGCAACGACTGCCTATAAATTTACTGTATGTTATGAGCCACTGTTTTAAATGGCCATGAAGCAGGCGTCTGCTAGAGGTTCATAAAACTATAAATGAACAGTGCAGCTCTCAGATCTTATACTTTAAGGTCTGACAAATACAAGGTTTCCTTTTAACTTAAAATATGCCAAACCACACCAACCACTATTGTGAGATAATTACACAGTCTATTAATTTGTCATAATAACTAATTAAGTACCACAGCCTATTTGAGTATTATTGTTATTATTAAAGCTATTCATAAGAAAAAGCAAAAAGAAAAAAAACCCACACGTGAACATTATTTTCAGATAAATCTGTGGCAAATTTATACCACTGGGCTTTGCATCCAGTATGAGAGGAAAGAACAGTATTGTTTACTCTCATTTGTCAAATAAGAAAGTTACAAACTAGGAAGTCTGCTAACACTCACAAGGTACATCACAGGTCAAGTGAGGGTCATCCAGGAGGACGGGACGAACTGAAAACATCAAACACCTAATTCTCACCCCTAAGGCCAGCTGACTTGTTTGGGCCGTATTCTTAAATCTACTCTACTGTTATCAAGGCTTATTATTCAAATGCTCTTTTGAAGCCTAAAGTCATAATTTTTTTAATAAAATGCCAGATGTGAAGTATCATCATCACTAGGTTGAGTGAGAAAGTCCCACTATGAATTAAAAAATAATAATTTATTAAGTATCTATAATGTGCAACACATAAATAAAACAATCCTTTAAAGTTTAGCACAAACTTACACACATAGGCCATCCATGAATTGTAATCAGAACAATAAATGCCTCACTTTAAATACCGTTTCAGAGAGGAATGATTTATTCTGCTCAGTGGAATTACTAGCAGACTTTCCACTGGAGCGCACCTTTGAAATGGGCTTAGAAGACTAAGTAGGAGTTAGTTCATCAGCCTGAAGGGTTGTCAGGCAATCTGTGCCTCGGAAAAAAGCGGATACAAAGGTGCAGAGTTGTGAAAAGTTCGTGATACATTTTCGTGGTCGGGGTGTCAAGCACATGGTAGATAGTGGCATAGTGGCAAGGCACGAAATGTAGAGTAGATAGAGGGCAGATTACAGTATCCAGCAGATTTTACTTTATCTTAAAGGCAACAGAGAACTCTCTAGATTTTGGGGGGGGGATAATAAAAATGAGCATTTTAGAAATAGGTTTCTGGTACTGAAAACGAATTACTATGGGATACTGGAAGGCAGCCCAATCTTGCTCTAGTACCTAACATTACAGGATTCCTTCTTGAATTTATGGAGTGATTGTTTTTCAATGTCTGTAAATCACTTTGGCAAACAGCATAATGATTTCAAGTATTTTGCTGAGAAATGAAATTTCCAGACCAAGAATCTTCACTGTGAAGGGGACATTTTGGTGTGGAGCGGGGACACTAGCAACTGGGACTCCCAGCCCCAGAATCTAGCTCACTCTGGTTTTCCAAGAAAGCCCTTTTTTTAAGTGTTTCAATACAATCTTAGCTCCTCTTGTGGGTGAAAATCCCTTTCCTATAGAACACAATGCTTTAAATTTATGCTTAGAAAGGATTTTTTTTTTTAAACTGGTATGCCTGTGTCCAATTGTTAAGTAAGCTTTAAAATCGTTTCAAAGTGAACCTAATAGAAAAGCCCAAATGTTTCAGAAGCCAGAGCAGTCTATTGGGCAAATATTTACACAATCTTTAACACATTCGATATTTATTCCGCCGGCCATCATTAGTCATTTCTAAGACATTAGTCGGTTTAAATACATGCTAACTGGGAATGGGGGGAAGAAACGACCCTTGGAGAGAGGAAGCTCTCATTGTGGTAGCTACCTGTCCAGGTGTTCAATGCCCTGAAGTTTAATACTACAAATGAAGTGTTCATTAATAAAAAAGTTGCATTATAATCTCTGATTAGTCCCACCAAAACCAAAGAACCTCCCCGCACTGACTGTTAAAACTTCATGTACAGGCACACACACTTAATAACGCCCCACTGCCTGTCAACCATCCCCTTACACGACAAAGGAACCCTTGGAGGTATCATTCACACAGCTCAATACGAGGGGGCCAAGAAACCCGGGAAGCTATGATAAACCCATTTTTATTTCTTGATAGCACTGGCTTTATTTAGAGGCATCACATATACTCTTTCTAAAGATATATTTAGTTCCCAACACTAAAAAACAAACAAAACAAAAAAAACAGCAGCTCGAGAGCTTAATTAAAAACAACCTCCTCCCCAAACCTACCAGAACAATGAACTTCTAAATACTCCCTATGACGATGCTTTAGAAAACAGTAATACAGAGCACCTAGGACTGGACTCATCTGTTACGATGTCTGAAAACCATTTTCCAGTCCTACTGAGGGGAGCAGCCCATATCCTGCAGCAGTCATGAGCCTCCTCTGAACACACACGCGCACACGGGAACCACTGGGAGCCAGGGTGCAAGCCCCTTGGAAGGCGAAGTGCAAAGATGAACACTGAGAGCCCTCCACTGAGGAATAGCTCGGGCTGGCTCTCGCGTAACAAACTGCTGTTTACTTTTTTGGGTTCTATTTATGCCACATGCACATTGTTCATCATTATTAAATGATCCTTTTTTTATCTCTCTATGACAGTTACATATTTTAACAGGTGACAGTTTGCCTTTCTAAGCAGCAAAACACTGGTTTATTAGTATGCTTGTGTGGCACAAAATAGAGTTCATTTTTTACTGAAATAACTGGAGGAAAGAAACATCAATTGTGCAGGGTTCGGAATAGCTCAATGGGTATGGAAGGCACTGGTAATAAATTAAGATAGGTTTGCTTTATTTATGAGTCTTAGGTATTCTTTCACCGTTGCTACTGCACATGAATTTTAAGTGGCCCTTTGATATCCACGTCCATCAGAAGCAGCGTCATAAACTTGTAACAGTTTCACAATTAAGTGCTTCTCTGTAGTAAACTCAAGGAAGAGTGTAAGTCTACCACTGAGAAGATTGTCCCTGTCTCCTGACAAGACCAGTGCAGGCTCCCTTATGAAACGAAAAGGAGAAAAAAAGAGAAAGGAAAGGAACTGTCATTATGATGCCACCGAGTCACTGAAATGGCAAAGTATGTTCTCCTTTGGCTTTAGACTCTAGCAAACCTCAGCCCAACCCAATCTGGACACAGCCTGCAGTGCCCTGCGTGCCTTCTTGGAGCAGGGGCCTGGGGAGCATCCTTCGGACGGGTCAACTGGTGCCGTAATCCCTGGGGCACCCAAAAGACGACACAGTTTCTGGCAAATGGCATTCAAGAATCAGAATGGCCACAAACTCCCTATGTCATTGTTCACATTTATATTTCATAATAAACATAAATAAGTAAAATCCCACCTGCAGATGACTCGATCTTGTATGTGCTTCGGGGAGGAGGCAAACAGCCCATCGCACACAGAAGGCCACCATCTAGTACTGCCAACGAAGCCTGAGTTAGTAGATCATTTCTATAGCTGCTCGCAGTAAGCACCTCATTGGGTAAAATATGGCCCCTTCGGATGATGGACCGCTCCAGAGGTGTCTGCGGCATGTAGGTGCGGTGCAAAGATAATAGGCCTGGCTGGTAGCTCAGTTATTTGTTTCTCACCTGACAGGTGAACTGTTCTCTCTGAATTTTCGAGGAGACATAACTACACTTGTCACTCCAAAGGCAAGACTCACTCAAGAATAACGCTGCCAAGCTCCTAATGCTTCTGGTTTCACTCTTGGGGTCAGAAATTTAGCAAATCCATGCCAAAGAATGAAGCAACCATTTTCTCAATTAAAATCTTGAGGGGGGGACACCGCTTATCTGTGTCTTAGGGTGGGTTTGGGGGAGCAGGATAATGACTGTTTCTTTTCCAGTCAGTTACAAAGAAAAAAATCCAGACACTTCCCAGCATCAGATAAAGCTGTCTTCTGCTTCACCTGTGCACCCTCTCTGTCTCGCTCCCCCCTACCTCGTCCACCTTTACACCAGTGTCCACACACACAGGCCCGGAGGGAACGTCTCATCCATGTTTTCATTCTAACACTTAAAAAAAAAAAAAAAAAGGACCAGTCAACTTTTTGCACTCTTTTCTTGCCAAAGTTGCTTCTGCCCTTTGAAAATATGAACGCTCTTGAGTGATTTTTATATTTTCAAAGGGTAAAAGTGCTAAAGAGCACTTCTTTATTTCCGAGAGGAGGAAAGAAAGTAAATCAGCCTGCCTAAAGTGTTCACTTGGAAGAGGTAAAAATGAACTGCCAACGTGAGGGGGAGTTGTTACAGCACCTAGATTTATACCTACAGCACCCTGGAGTCCACGGCTCGTTCCAAGACTGCGAGGCACTGGCCTCAGCTCAGCTCTCCGTGGTGTCTGTTTCCAGGAGAACCGAATCCTCTCCAAACTACTATCACGAGGACAAACGTCCAGCAGGCATGAATGTCCACTCTGAACAATACTGTAATGTGGGAAGAACCTATGTCCACTCCCTCTCCCCTCCCATCCTGCCCAGCAGCCGGTACCCCCGCCCCCAACACCTGCTCTCCCCTGTTGGAGGCTTGTCCTTCTTGGTGTGTGGGTTCCCTTTCCTTTCAGAAGTGCTCAGACTTGTCTTTAAGGCACGGTTGCTGCTTCTCTCCACCTTCCCACCCAATTATTCAGAGTACATTATAGAAAGGATTGGATTTCAGAACTTAAAACCCCAGAACATCCACCAGTTACCTTCCCAAGGACATGGGCATTTTCCCTTTCTCCAAGGAATATCAGGGTTTGTCTTCTATGACATGCACAGTCAGCCAGGGGGAAGAGCATTTCTTAGGAGTCGTCTCGCCCTGCACTTATGCTGCCCAGAGCGCTCTCTGATTCCCAGACCTTCCTCCTCAGAATCCATCACTCAGCTGCCTGGCTGTCAGTTCCTCCGGGGAAACACCAACTTCCAAAATTTGAGGGCTCTTGACTGTACTTGGGGAGCACCCTATGAAGACTCATTCCCTGAGTTTCCCACAATGCCTTGTAAAGTTTATTCTGGCAGCTTCATCACTAGACTGTAACATTCTTGGTGACAATGACAGCGGCTTTTACCTCTAGACCCCAGTTTCCAGCAGTGACTCAAACATAGGAGTAGTAGTGATAGAGAAAAAATCACGTACCAGAATTATTTTAGGTACTTTGCATGTACTAATTTACTCAATCCTCACAATACCACCACACAGTAGGTGTGACACATGACATATCCCCATTTTACAGAGGAGGAGGAGGAGACTAGGACCCAGGCTCTGCAGTCACACAGCTAATAAGAGCTAAAAACGGAATTCTAACAACCCAACTCCAGAGACTGTGTGCTTCGCCGCTATTTGCCATTGCCTCTTTCAAATATACATGCACATTAAATATACTCAGTAAATGTTTTCTGGAAGAATTTTTCAAAATATTCACCTCCATCACTTACAATCTGTATGACCCAGGCCTGCCAATTTCATTTCCTGCCCTGCATCCCCTCTGAGCACTAAATAAAAAGGCCTGTAATCTGGTGAGCATCATCACGGACGTGTTCAATCCATGTTAATTCCCCTGCCCAAATAGCCACCGATGGGGTTCATTCTTAGTGAGTCTCAGGCAATAAAAGCTCAGTTAGAGATGCAGGTTACTAATTTTACCTGAGGTGATCATTTGGCCTATAAATAATATTTCCAACTTTGTATATCAACACATGCACACTCTTTGCCCAGAGCAACGTCAGTCGCATACCAAGATCACGGCAGAGGGCTTATGGTTGCAATTTTCCTCTGGATGTACAGGAAGCATCAGTTAGGCCCTGAAACCAAGGAACACGCAAGTTAGGGCCTAGTCACCAGCCAGCACAAGGCCCACAGAGTGGGTCTGCTGGCCACCCAGGGCCTCAGATAGCCAGCCTCCACCACTTCTGTGCTCGCCATTTAAAACAAACCACCAAAGGGGAAACCAGGAGCAGTGTTCAAGGACATCTGCATGGTAGGAAAAACTGTAATCTATAAACCGCGGATACCAGAGACAACAGTCAAAAAGAGAACCAAAAGGGTGGGTTTCAGGGCACTTCTGCTCAGGGAACCCCTGCTGTACCTGGTGAGCAGGAAAGGGCTGAGAAAGCTGCTTTGGAAAACCAGCGACAGCGGGCTCTGAATGGAGTGTTACACCCAAAGAATCCCGGACACTCGTGCAAATCTTTGTTATAAGGCTGGAAGGCCACCTGACATGATATTTAAAACGGAATTCATGTTTTGGAGCTGAACTGACCTGTGCTCAAATCCCTACTCTTCCACTTACTGGAAGTATAAACTTAAGGAAGTATATTTGGTTTTAATTTCCTGATTTGTAAAATAGGTAGTAATGCCTACCTTTTAGGGTTGTTGTAGGGATGAAAGTGCATATATGTTAAGCATCTAACATAATGAGTGATGCATAGCAGACATTCTCATAATTACCCAGCTAGAGCTCAGCTACCAAATAAATATCCATTGCAAGTTGGTAACCACGAGGTCTGTCCAGAAAGTATCCAGCCACATGCTATTAAAAAACAGAGCCATTTATTAAAGAAGATACAAGATACATTGTACATAGGACAAATACGCCTCAGTCCCCTTCAAAGTAGGCACTTGAGACCTCACACCGTTCTCCCAACTGCAGCACGACGTTCCTACTACTCTGGTAGCAGAAGCCACAGAACAAATTTTGCCACGACATGCCAAGATCCTGTGTGAGAATCTCAGACACAGCAGTTCTTGGAATCCCCAGATCAGGTTCTAGTTCTCACACTGTCAGTCGCTGATCTTCATTGATGGCGGCCCGTACACGTTCAACATTCCCGGGCGTTCTGCTTGGTGCAGGCCTTCCAGAAAACGTGGATCACTTTCAACAGATTCTCAACCATCTTTGAAGCGTTTGTGCCACACTTTTATTTGTGCTGCACTCATTGCACCATCCCTGAAAGCCTTCTGAATCATCTGCATAGTTTCCATGGAGGAATGTTCAAGCTTCATGCAAAATTTGATGATTCATTGCTCTACTTGCTCAGTCATTTTGAATGTGACAGCCACACAGTACAGACTCACTCAACTGCATCTATGGCCCCCACTGACTAGTACAGTGAAGTTGTCATTGTTCACACATGTGCATTCCAGTCCTCTCTCCTTGGCTGCCAGGTAATGTGGATGTCACGGAAATCATTCTTGTTACATTAACAATGGTTGGACATTTCCAAGACAGGCCTTGTTATTATCCACTCATCTATTCACTTATTCTCTGAATTACTAAAATGTGCCAAACAACAATAAGCCCCTGTCATCAAGGTGCTTCATGAGAAAACAAACAGGAATTCAATTCACTTCACAGATAACTATCAGCTACAAAACTCTGAAGCTATTGCATACATACACACATGGGGGAACGCTTTTGCAGTTCAGAGTTGCAGAAGCTTTCCCTTCGGAGGTAAGCACTTTGGCTAGGAGGGATGGTGGCGGTGGAGAGATAGATGAATTGAGAACATGTTAAGCCACGGCTTGCCAAAAAGTGTGATCTTCATATTTTTTTCTACATCTTAATTACTTCAGACGCATGTTATTAGTAAGTCGGTGTAAGAAGAAGGTGGGACAGGGACTTGGCAAAGACGAATTGCTCTAGTCTTAATTTGTGTATGAAAATTCCATGAAATTATTTCTATCCAAGTCCAAGGGGAAAAATGGAGAATATAATTTGGACGTAGGCAATGATGTCACTGCTCTTGGCTACACAAGGCTTTGACGCAACTGAGACGGCCTCTGTACAAATAAGAACAATAAATATTTAAATAAGTTTATCCCTCTTTAAGTCTACAATAGTCAGAAAAGCTCCTACTACACCAGGTCTGATCGATTCTGATGCTGAGGTAAAATCAGTACAGTAAGTCCCCACTTAATGCGTAGGTTCTGAGACTTTAATCAAAGTGATGTATAATAACAAACCCGATTTTACCAAAGGCTAATTGATATAAGCAAGCATTAAGTTCCTAAGTCATCTCATCAACGTTACAAGGAAATGAGGTCGAACAAAACAATGTTATTCAAGGATCTGCTGCTCAAGGCAACGCACTAGGGGGAGGAGAACCATCCTTCAAAGTTGTCTTGGGAGAGAGTCAGAAACAACAATAAAAACACCTCCGTCCCGGATGTCAAAGGAGTAATCCACTCGCGACCATCAAAATACTGAGAGAAAAAATGATTTTTGTGTCTTATGTAGTTAGTTCAATTAACACAAGCTCTGACTGCTACATGGTCTTGGGAACTAAAAGGGTGTGTCCACCAGCTCTGGCCAGTTGTTAAAAAATAAGCAATATGTGGTATCTTCACATTATCCAAAGCACTGAAGATATATAACGGAGACACTCAGCATCTGCTACCAAGAAGTGAACATTCTGAAAAGATAAGAACAGCAGAACTAAGGGATTGGGTTTAGTGCTTGGGTAATTGGTTGGTTGTTTCTCTTTCCAAAAGGTGGGAGATAAGAACCAGCAGAGACCTGCAAACTAAGAGGCACCAGAAGGAATATGGCTTCTACCTGGAGAACTCCCCCGTGATAGTTACCTTTAGGTTATCTGTTGGGGATGTCTATTTTCTTTAATACTTTCCTGTATTTTCAAACGTCTTACAACGAACATATTATTTTTATAATTCAGGGAAAAGAACGCTTTCATCTAAAAAAGTTATTTGAAATAGATGCAGATAAAGCTCTGCTGGTTTCCTTATTTGTGCTAATCACCTGACTTACAGAGTAGAGAAGAGGGTGCCAGCTCCCTCAAACCCTGCTCTCCGCCCTGCTGGTTTGGTGACTTGCATCCAGTTGGTGCTCTACTACTAGGACAGAATAGCAAGAAGCTAGGACAATTCCTGGGCAAGTGGAATGGGGAGACTGAGAATATTAAACCAGGCCAAACAGTCCTAGCGACTTACAGCCAGCTGGTGAATCACAAGACCTCATCGCCCCTAACTAAGGACACTCAAAAGCAAATGGTTTATACTTTTCCTCCCTAACCAGAGAATACATGGCTTAAATCTCCCTGGTCTGGAAAATACAGAACAGAGATCCAATTAATGCCACTTGTGCCAGCGAAACCCAAGGACAGATGAAGTCAGGGGAACAATAACAAAAAAACCCATTAAAAGCCAGATAAATCCAAGATAAAAGCAAAACAGTATAGCAGACCAAAGAATATTCCCAGGCCCCCTTATGAGCTCATTGTTACGCATCAGCATATTGAAAATGCACCTGGAAAGCTGATGAATATTCTGCTGAAACCCTCCCCTAAGATTCTCACCGGAAAAGAAAGATAAAAAGCCCTCAGGACAAAGACTCAAAGCCCAGGCATGAACGTTTTATTTCCTCCTAAAATCTAAGGGTCCCAAGGAGACCTGCAGCCAGGGGAGCAGTGGGCAGTGGCAGCTGGACTTGGGCTTACCCCCTGATCCTGTCTCCAGGGCCCCCTTCCGCTGACCCCCAGTGAGCTGACAGCAGCCCCACCTTGGCTCACTCCTTTCCTATCACTTTTCCAGCAAGCCAAAGCAGGGCACCGCCTAGGCTCCCTCCTGTTACTTCTTGTACCCTAAGACCTTCCTTTGTCTCACTGTCCTCAGCCTCAATAAACGTACTCTCAAAATCACCTGGACTCGTGTTGCAAAATCTTTCCTACTGAAGTCAAAAACCCACACACTACAGGTTGGCTGGAGGCAGACCCGCTCCGGGCCAGTTTCTGTCTGTAACACTTCTTCAGGATGCTCACCCCAAAGCTGTCATCGTCTCTGCATGTGTTTTCCAGGGGCGCTCAGTGGGTCACAGGGTTACTGGTAGCTGGTGACCTCTCACCTCTATTCATTTTCCTGTAACCATTCCCTTTTTTGGAGCATAAACCCAAATACATAAGACCCATAAGTATTCTTCTGATTTTACAGATTCCCAACTCTATAGCCTCGTTCAATCAGAAACCTAGTATGCTATTTTCTTAGACATGGATCCTTTTAATAGGTGTACCAAGTTGGCTGATTTCGACTGTGGTAGCCGCCAATACTATGCAAGTATGTTAACATTCCCATAGTCTTTGTATTTTATTAGGTGGGACGGAACAATGACTTATACTCCTAAATGGTGCAAAAAGAGAACATATTTATAAGCTCACTTGAAAGTATTGGTTTTTGGCTTATTTGCTCTTTGCACTTAGAACATTGTAGAAACATAACTTATAGCAAACGTAGCCCTGTGTTTGGTATTGAGGGGACACAATAGGGAAAAAAAATTGTCTCTGACCTTAGGCAATAAAAATCTAGAGTGAGAAAAACTTATAAAAAGAACTAAAATATGGCCTGATCACTTCTTCATAACAGAAGTGATGCCAAGGTATGCAAATATATCATTCAATAAGAAGAAAATAATCTCTAGGACTGGGGAAGATTCATGGATGGTGGCCTATAAAAACAGTTCTGTTGAACAAGGGGCATAAATAAAGGCACAGAGATGTGAGACCGCACAGTCTACTTGGGAAATGCCCGGTGTGTGGATGTGATATGAACACCATTTTGGCAATGAACTCGTCTGATAGTTCCGTTTTTTGCCTATGGAATAGATGATGAGAGGTGTTCTGGAATAAGGCCAAGATAAAAAAAAGCCAGGGACCCAGCAAAGTATGTAACTCTGGGCATTGCGCTCAAACACTACCAAACTCAGTGACCACAGGTGGGAAAATAGCATGAGACTGGTTGAATAGTTTCTAAGATTTCTCCCAAACCCCAATTTAGGCCAATGATTAATCAAATATCTTTTAAGTAAAGACGCCGTATTCTGTGCAATGGTGTCGAATCTGAACAACACACCATGGCTACTTTAAAAATTTTACATATAATACGAAGTGAAAGAGAAACAAACAGACTGAAAACAAAGCACCAGAAAGCATGTGAGGGGTATAAGAAAAGTGCAAAATCTGCAAGACAAAGAAAATTCAGGAACAGTTTTGCAGCACAGCAGGGATTCTCACTGAGTAGAGGGTAGAGGAAAGGGCGGTGGAAAATAAGCCACAATGCTTCCCTGCAACTGTTTTGAAAAACATTTAATGCCAGCCTTAAAAATCTTCACGCATATACAAAACTTTCATACACTCCAGAGGTGACGCTGCCGATCATTAGAGAAAGGAGGGGACGCCCCAGGAATGGTCTTGGGGCAACCGGTTAGTCACATAAAAGAATGAAATTAAATCCCTAACTCAAACTCTTGCATATAAAAGACCAGTTACGAAATTTAGAACATAGGTGAATGAATAGATTTAATGAGATTTAGGAAGAATTTCCTAAGCACGACAAAAGAGCTAAGCATAAAATAATTGATAACATTGATTATATTGAAATTAAAACTTTAGTTCATGAGAACATAAAAAATTCAAGTCGTCAGAAAATAAAGTAAAAAAATGAAGTAATTTCAATCACACATTAAGGATTATTAATTATATGTACACACACTCACACATATATATTTAAAACTCCTGTAACTCATAAGATAGAAAGAAAAAAATAGCAGAAATCTTGAGTGTTTCACAGAAAATAAATGGCAATAAAGTATATAAAAAATGTTTAACTTCATTAGTAATTAGGGATATGGAAATTAGGCCCATGCAGAGATAATCATATCAGACCTATTAAATTAACAGAAATCTCTAGGCCTGGAAATTTCAAATGTTGGACAAGGTGAAGTAATGGAAACTCACATATTTGGCATTATCTGGAAAATTTAACATGTTCATGCCCTAGCTGTTAGTCCTCTACTCTTAGATATATGAGAAACACTTGAAATGGTTAATATAGCCCCTGTTTTATAGAAATACATATACGTGTAATTTAAATCGTAAGGCAAAACAGTGTAATTCCGATGTAACAGCAGACGTGCACATGAATGTTCCTATAGCCATTTTCATCACAGAAAAATATTTGAAAACAACCCAAATTTCAGTGACAGCAAAATAAATAACTCAATTATGGTCTAGTCACACCACTGAATATTGGAGTTGAGGGAAGTGAATGAAAAATAGGACATGAAAACAGTAATATATAGATGAAACGATACCATGTATAAAAAATGGTGAAGACTGTAATTTAAGTATATATTTAAAAAATCAAAAGTAAACTGTGTAAAACAGGCCATTAAAGTAAAACACAGTTTACTTTTGATTTTTTAAAAAGTACATCCATATGTGTTTAAGTTATTTATAAAGAGGAGGAAATAAGCACCGAATCTGAGGGTACCTTAAAGGTGAAACAGAACAATGTTGAGTGTTCTACTGAAGAATGGTGTAAATTCACAGATAATCCGTTCTAATGTGATTTTTAAACTATATCCACATGCCACAATTAATAAAGCACACAATGTTTTACCAAATTTGTAGCTGATTTCGCAAATAAGGAAGCACTTGTAGTTGTGAACAGAACAGTAACAGGGGGAAAGCTTGCTTTGGGGGGAATTCCTCTGCCTCATTTCCTCAAATGTCAGAGGGGCGCCCGCTGTCCCCGATGACTTCTTTTAGTCACCATGATGGTGCTGACTGGGACCTTGTCCTGCACTGCAGGAGGAACAGCAAACCTACCTTCTTCAGACACCAAGACCAGTACAAAGATATGAGTCCATCATAAATATGGTCACTTCTGTCTGGGCCTAGGGGGCTTCAGATGAGGGGTAAAAGAAAATAGGAATCTCCATTTGCAGGCCCTGGAAAGAATCTCCATTTCTTCCATAAGACAAACGCACTCTACAACCTCCAACCCTGTGTTCTTAAAAGTCTCCTCCCTTACTACATAATGGTTTCTTATATTGAGCATAATCTCATTCCTTCTATTAATTCCACAGTGCTTCCATACTAGCAGTAAATGTCTAGCTCTGAAAGGCTGAAATGTGTTGCACCAGCATCCAATTTCACTCACCCAAGTCATTTGAGATCCATTGAGATCCAACAGGGAACGATAAGGCCTAATGCAGAGGGGGAGGAGACTCGTGAGCGGTCACCTTCATCGTGCACACTTCTGCTCTGATAGGGATTTTTAAGTTTCTTCTCTAAAACTCAAAAAAATATCACTTTCTACACTGACACACAATCCACACACCCATTAAATCAGAGGCTCTCAACCTTGGGTTCTCAAACTGAGAAGCACTTAAGGAACTTTAAAAAAAAAAAAAAAAAGTCAGTGGGCCTTCCTCCCTGAGATTCTAATTTAAATGTTTGAGACAGAGGTCCTGGCAACAGCTGATTGAGGATATCAGAATCACAGGGCTACATTAAACATCTGGTGGTCCCCTCTCCTCTCAACCTACTATGTTTCAATAAAGCTACTTAAATGCGCCTTCAACTATTAAACATCAGTTTTAAGTACATTGAGAGCACCTGCCTATCATTTTCTCACCTAACCCGGGGTGACAATATTACAGATGTGTACCTCCCTGTGAATTTCAAAATGGCTTTGGGTGATGACTAGTGATTTGAGATCCTTCACTGATAATTGCTAAAAATAGCCCGACCCTGAATATTTTGACACCTAATCTCCAAGAATCAGAAGTTTCCCGCACCCTATGTGTCTTACACTTCCCAAGCAAGGAGGCTTCAACATGAATAATAATCATGACAAGAGTCTCCAGAGTTCATAAGCTCCGGCTCAACTACAGGGGCTGCTTTCTGCACGTTACCACGGCCTTCAGAGATGCAGGCTTCACTTTCAAATCAAGAATAAAGGGCACCTGAGAAGCAACTGAAGCTTTTAAAATTATATCCACTCTCTTTGGATGCAGATTTGTGGCCCTTTGAGGGCATCATTGCTATGTTGCTGCCAACATCCAACACTTTCTTCTAAGAAGCACAAGTCAAATGCTGGTGAGCTTTGAAATCTGCTCCAGCTGGAGACCCCTGAGTGCCCAACCACACCGGCATTTCAGTAAACCCCTCAAAACACGGCCCTGGCCCCCCATTCAAACTGCGGTGTCACCTTTTCACCAAACGTGAAAATCCAGATTTCAACAGAGAAAAATGGAAATGGGAAGAGATTTACTCATCCAGGTCCAAAATGAGTAGCTGTGTGGTAACTACCTTGGGTAAAGAGTAAAGCTCTGTATTCTAACACACGGCACTGACATCCCAGAGTTATTAGCAGAAATGGAGTGAATGCATTTTCCTATATATAGATTTTTTTCAATGTCCTTTGAAAATATTTAGGATCTACTAGTGGATTCATTCTGACCAAGTAATTGGAACAAAAGCTAAGATTTCCCCTAAATTCCAATGTAAACATAAAACAAGTATCATGTAAACCTGTTTTACAATATCAATTAGCTCTGCAGCACTGAACCAACTTGAGTACCTAAAATAATAGCCCCAACAGTCTATGATTAAGACCACCACCAAAGGGGGGGAAATCTGTCCAATTCCAAAGGCAAGTAGAAAAATATAAACATTTTTAATAAAAGGAAAACATTCTTTAACAGAAGGGTGAAATGATCAATACACTAGTCTTCCGATCTCTTTTTTTTTTTCCCCATTTCTTTGTGCCTCCATTGATTACTTTGGTTATTACAGTCCTGAAAAGGAAAGAGGCAAGGACAACAATGAGAAAATGAAGACATGGATTCACGGGCCAGCTCTGGGAGAAATGACCACTAAAAACCAAGCAAGCTACTTTGCTTTGGACCTTGGTAGTTCTTATAAAGATATGGGCATTGGCCTAGAAATTTTAGGGTCCTTTTCAGCAATATAATTTTATGATTCTTCTTTACGAATGAAAAAGAGAGGTACATAGAAATTCAGTGATCAAAGTTATGTTTATCAAATGTTAAGTAAAAGGCCACTTAAGTGCTTTCTATTACCTTCTTTTAGACAATGTTCCTCCACAAAGCTAGAAAAAGCTTTATAAGCATCACTCAGACAATTATAGAAAATGAGGACCAGCTGATTCCCTGATCCTTTAAATCTCAACAAAATGGAAAACAGTCGCTGATTTGAGACAAACTGGAAGGCCGAATGCTGAATCTTGTGAGTTTGAGTCAAAGGTGTTTTTAGTAAAATAATTTGAGAAGACTTCAAATCTGGAAATGTAACCTGTAATGTCATGTTACTGTAAACCTATTCTTGTCCTACTTCGTCCCACCCTGTGTATGGTTTCTGTTAGAAAAACTTATTCTAGCAACCACGGGCCTGTGCACCCAACTAAGCAACAATGAGCTTATGCACTGAAGGGATTCCTGGCCCCTTTGACCAGTTTCCACTCATTCCGATTCTGTTGCTATATATAGTTGCATAGGTGAGCATTAGTTACCAACCACTGATTTAAGAGAAACTGATACATAAAATTAAATTTATTTTTGAGACAGTCTTGAAAATCCTTAAACCACAGCATCATCCCCGAAGTCCCACTAAACTTGTCCTAAACATTCTACTTCCTGAGCATTTTTTTCTTGAAGGTTTTGATACACACTTAAAATGCCAAGAAATGCTTCCTTAAATGATAAAAGATCCTCTGAATAAATGGTACTGAAAACAGTGGGTAGCATCATAAAATGTTAAGAGTGGGAAAGAGTTTTAAAAATAATCTAGTTACTTTACATTTGAGAAACGAGGAGACCCGGAGACAAAGCGACATGTTGAAGGACAATGGTCTCTACCTGTCTGGCCCGCCACAATGCGTACATGAGAAGGGTGTTTTATCTTGAGAAGAGACAGGGAGCTAGAGAAGACTGAGATTTGGGGGATAGACGGGAGACACCGCAGAGAAAGAGAGAAAGGGGAGAGCCTGAATTAACAAGTGGATTTTCAAGTCGAAATTGTGTCTACATCTCAAGTTTAAGTGTTATTAATGCCATTTAAATTAATAGCATAGAACCTTAATGATGTTTGCTATAATGATGATATATGACATTCTACTAATATATAATACATGCACACAGATCTCCATGCAGAACAGCACTTAGCACCTTGACACTTATTAACAATCGGCTGTCCAGTGATGGTGTTTTCTGCTGCAGGATGGGATACAACATAGCTGTCTGCTATCCCAGAAGTTCATGTGCATTTCAACCTCTGTGCTGAACTTCGGAAAATCTCCAATGGTTTTTTTTTTTTTAAGGTGAAAAAATATTAACGACAAAGTTTTGTTTTCTTTATTTCCTTAAAGCAAACGCCCAAAGATTTAACATCCCACCCACACACCTCACACTGACCAAACCTGTAAACTTCCTGATCGTTTTTGGATTTTGTTTTAAATGGGAAACAACGTAGGGAATTTCCTAATGCAGGCTGCTGGCCAGCAGTGTAGCTTCTGGACGCAGGACTGAGGGAGACCCGGGGTGGCCTATTTAGATGCAGGACAGTTAAACTCAGTCCAGCTCCTTTCCAAAGGCTTATAACACACACTTACTTCTCTGGCAGAGAATTTTATTTTTGAAGTTTTTATTTCTTCCCTACTTCTTTTTAAAAATGGGTTGGATAATTCTTTAAAACACATTGACGAACATTGTTATCCCAACACAAATTAAAAGACTTCAATCTGGTTTTATAACTATACACAGAAAGAAAAAATAAAGCACATGCATGCAAAATTAATAATAAAGACTAGGTATGTAGTAAACTAGGCAGACTGAGGAGCTAGTATTATATTTCTAAAGACTATCCGGTACCCATAATGGCATCATTAAAAATAAAACTATACAACTAACTTGTGATTTTTTTAACTTTAATGAACACTTTAAATTCTTTTATTTTTAAGAAAATATTATTACTTAGCAAGTTCCTCAGAATATTTCACATACCACTATTCCATCATTACAGTATACCATTTTTAATATATTCAAAATCCTACTTTCCTCCCACCACTGCTGACACATGCACTTTTCCCAGGTGGAGCTCTTTCTGTTTATAAACAAGAGAAACATAACACTGTGTATACCAAGAAGATAACACAGGTATCATTGAAAAATGTTTATTCATTTGTGTCCTGTGCTCATACATCCACAGACCTATCACAAATGTAATGTGAACAGAATGTTATATTGTCCAACTTAGGTGCAATCCATCCACTTGGTAATAAGAGAGAATTACATGCCAAAGAAGTCAAGAAGGCCCAGACACCGTTTGGTGACTCAGCTTCTGGTCCTCGTGCTCTTTATTGCTACCTGTAGACTTGGGTTGAAAAATATCAGTAAACCTCAATGTCATCTGTTCAATCAATGTTAACTGTTCAATACCGGGGTGTATATGAAAACACAAAGTGATCAGAATTGTCAAAGTACCTTAAAAGTGTCAAGGTCCATGCCAATGAATATTATTTAAAACAGCTGTCCATGAGAGCATCGCATCATACACTTAATCATCTTTCTAGAATAGTCTATCTAGGAAGGTAGACTTTACGATATGTTCAGAAAACAAAATATAAAACCCTCTTACATTTAAGTTTTCTCTGGGAACTAAATTTCCCTGAGTGATTTGTAACAATATTGAGTAAATTTTAGAAATGTTAAACTCAACATTATTTACACCTTAACATAAAAAGGTTAAAATAAAAAATAAAAAAAAGAAAACTTTTGCACATTGGACAAGCACTGCCGGGTGCCAGATGAGTGACAGCACATGACAGGCCCTGCCAAGGAGAGACAACTCTCCTGTGGCAAAGACAGACCCAAGCTCCAGCTCCTACATGCGTCGCGACGATGACAATCCAGCTGCTTGGGCAGCATCAGTACCCCGCGTGAATATTGGTGGGTTTTTGTTTTAACCAACTGGGTTTAGGGGTGTCCAACCCATGGCCCGCGGGCCGCATGAGGCCCAGGATGGCTATGAATGTGGCCCAACACAAAATTGTAAATTTACTTAAAACATTATGAGACTTTTTGTGTGTGATTACGTATTGTGATGTATTTAATGTGTGGCCCAAGACAACTCTTCTTCCAGTGTGGCCCAGAGACGCCAAAAGGTTGGACACCCCCGTATCTACATCATAACTAAAGCCTACTTCTCCCGTCACCCTGTACTCTGGATCATTTTAAGTGTCACTCAAGATATACAATAAAGTGAAGAAACATTGAAGAGGGTTCATACAGTTTCATATTTGACAAAAATCTGACATTGGGCAAACTATTCAACTTTTAGAGGGCTGACTTTCCTCTTTATTATAGGAAATTAATTAGATGCAGATACAAGTCCTCAACTACTTCAAAATAAAATGTAAGACTTTTAGAGTATTGCATCTGTAATGTTGCAAATGCTGGAAGTAAGACATTATATTGCATGAGAATGGTGCTCCCTGACTGTCTATTAGTTTTATGGGTGGCTGTAATGCTTATCTAGGTTAAAACCGACATTAGTGTTTCCCTAGTCCTCTACTGGCATTTTAAAAATAGTCTTACATTGAATTTCACTTCATACTGGCTTCCAAGTGAAAAACAATATTGAAAATCAAAAACCTGAATTACTATCATCCATGGCCCTGCTACCCAAAGTGTGGCCCACGGATGACATCATCTCGGAACTAGGCAAAAGTGCAGAAATTCAGGCTCCTCCCCATACTTACGGAATCAGAATGGGCATGTTAACAAGATCGGCAGTGATTCAAATACATATTAACATTTGAAAAGCACTCATTTGTGAGTCTCGCATAATACCAGCTTAGCTTCTACAACCCATGAGCCTTTATTTGGCCCCCCTCTTCTCCCAGTAGATTGTATTAAATTAAATTCGAGTAAAGATGACAACTTCTAATAAGTACTGTTACTAGCAGAAGCCACCAATCACTGTCACACAACTTTAAACAACATGCCGTAAATATGTTTACAGGCAAATATTCTCATTCAATATTTAGTAAATACATTTGCTTTTATAGTAGGTTATCAACATTTATGAATCACATTAAACATGGTTATCTCCATGTTGGTTGGGTCCTTGAAGTGGTCAGAAGGGTTTCTTCACTTGGGTCTCTTGTATCTCCTGTACCTGTGCCTGCCCGCCCATCTGCTGCCTTCTGGAAGGTCAACAATGCCATTTCCCCCTCGACCTACCTGATTGAGAAGTCACGTTTTCAACTTAGGTAACAACAAAATACTTGTAAATCCATTCTTATTCAGGTTGGACATTGTTGTGGTGATATTTTCCCACATAATTCCTTCTATCCTTACCAGGCTGGGTTACCGGGAGACATACATGTACCAAGGTCTTTCTCTTTCTGGGGAGGGAAGCTCTTTTGCGCTTTAGGAACCAGAAATTCGGGGTCAAAGAGTCAATATCACCATTAAGTGGAGCTGCACTGACCTCACTTGGAAGACAGCTTTCAGCTCTGCAGTTTCCTTATTTCTGTAGGAAACCGTCAGAGGAACCGGCCATATGGGAAGAATACAGACCTCACCTTACTCCTGTCCTCTTGGACACAATACTAGGAAGTAATTTATGGCCTGTAGTGGTCTGATGTCCTAAGAGACACATAACATGTGTTCCCTGTTTTCACTTTAGTCCCATAAACACAACTTTAATATGTCTGCCCCCAATTTCTAGTTCACTGAAGTCGGGATGGGGGTGGGGGGAGGTTTGGGGGAAGGACAGGTTAAGGATAAAATATGCTGGACACACCATCCTGCACACAAACCCACTTTCAAAAGACAGACTCCAAAAGCATGACCGAGTTCACAGTAGACTTCTAAGGCAGTCCAGACTGAATGCATTAACATCCGCCGAGTTCTGAAAACTGTCTACACGCGGCATGTGTATGCACACAATAAGGCCATACGATGCAATGTGGCACAAACAATTAAAAGTTCTTCTCAAAGTGGAAATGCAAAATAGAATGAATATCTATTTTCTATAAATGAATCTAGCCATCTGTCTTGCAAAAGCAGCAGCAGGAGCCCCCGAAACAGCAGAAACAGCAGCCTCTGCTGTTAACAATCTATTCTCAAATCTCATGCTCCACATTTTCCCGGCAAACGAGGCTAAAAATATAAGACATGCAACAAATAGCCTCCTGGGATCTGCCATTCCATGGATGGTGTATTCAATCAGAGTAATATTTTCTGTTGAAACTCAAAATTGGGAAAAAAAAAAAAAAAGAGCAAGCTATCACATTAGAAACTGGCATTCGGAATGTTAAGCGCGAATCCAATCCCAAAGTATATGAAGCTGAATGGTGAGAGGGTGGTTGTTTTCATACAACATAAATCTCTGAGATTTATCTAAATATATTTATAGATTTATTTAAGCTACTCTAAATTCCTCTACAACTCTCATGGTTATAGAGATACAATTTTAGTACTTTTTGTCACCAAAATATAAGGTCATTTTATTTTCAGCAGAGTTTAGGAAATTAGCCTTGCTATAGGCTCTGGAGTTGGACTAAGTAAGTTCAAATCCTGGCTTCTCCATATACTAGCTCTGTGGCCTTGACCAGTTATTTAACCCCTGCACACCCTTCTTTTCCTATCTTCAAAACGCGAACAATCATCTTCCTTACCTCACAGAGTTATTTTAAGAATTAAATAAGCTTATGAGTGGAAAGCTTTTGGAACAATCAATGGCACATGCGACATACAATACTTACTATGATTCTTTCATATTCAAACAAGGCTGCAAAGATGCTTTCTCTTGAAAATAAACATAAGAAGTAGCCACAGTACGATGGTAGTTCTCATGCCAACACTGGGCACGCAGCAAGTGAAAGGGTTAGCAGATCGGTGCCTTTATCTAGACTGTGCGGTTGAGAACGACAGAGGTCCCCATCGGTTATTCCATCGTGCTGTTGGCTCATGGAGGCAAAGGGATGAGGCGGCCAGAGAAGTCCACAACAGAGCAGATCAAGCGACACTGCCTGGACTGCAGGATAATCAGAATGCCAAAGGTGTCGTCAAGAGGCAAGGCACATCTGGGCTCTCTGGGAACAAACGTGCCCGTCCATGAAGAGGACACCCTGCATCCCCACCACCGCCTTCCTCGCCAGGATGTTATGGGATAAATCCTTCTCTGTGCACCCATCTTTGGGATTAGATTTTAATCCGTGGGATCCAGGACTCTAGCCTCCATGTTCAGAGAGGAAGAAGAAAAGTCCTAAGGGACAGGTATCATATATTTGCTACCCTGATCAACCCATTTCTTGCCAAGTCTTTAAAGTTGGTGCCATTTTAAGGTGTGTACTGCATCTGCTGGAAGGAGGACAAGTCACTGAAGAGACGGAAAGTGCTTCCCGGACTGATAACAAAGCAGGGTTTGGAAGGACCTGACGGATTCGGGGAGAAGGTTCGGAGGAAGCCCATGGAGCATTTGTGGGCACCCTAGGTTCTCCCACCCCTTGAAGAACCACAAAACCACAGAAGGGTCATTCAATAGTGAGGAAGGATGGAGGGGTATTGTTATTTGTCGTAGTAAAACCATGAAAAAGGGTGACAAGCGCTGTGCCATTAAAGAGCCAAGTCACAACAGTTCATCTCTTCTTAAGAACTAAGATACTGAAGAGGTTCCTTGAGCATAACTTTGTAGGGTAGGAAAAGAGAGTGCCGCTGGTCTGCTTAAGCTAAGAGCTCGCCCCAAGTGTCAGAAAAAGACAAGCCCAGCATAAATTTTAAGACAAGTACTCTTTTTCTCACAGCCCTACAGAAGGACAGATTTCTGGGGAAAGGGAATGGAACGAGGAAAAGGGGTGAGGGTGAGTGGGGGTGGACTGATAACATTTACTAAGGAAGAAATAGCTGTAGATTTAAAACTGTGTGAACTGGGTAGATTTAAGATGCGTAACCATATGACCCTATTATGTCTATAAAATAAACATGTACTTCTCTTGCCCTTAATGCATTACTACAGTTATTAGAAGGAAGATGTCATCATCCAGGAAAATTGTTAAAGCAAGAGAGTGTGAAAAGGTCCTGCCCGTCTAATATTAGCCCCCTCCCTGCCTTGAGACTAGACTATCTTATGTACACTGTCTAATGCAGGAATCACCCGGTCAACAGCAGTACTCCTTCTGACAAAGAGCAAAAGCAAATCAGTACGACAACATGATGCAGATTCAATTAGCACCTGGCAGGTCACAAATAACTTTTAAACAACCTTCTTTTAAGTTGGAAAGTGTTAAAATATACAGTAATCACGGCACCAATGTGCCTTCCTTACAGCACGCCACCAATCAGGAACAGAAATCTGAAGGGTAAGTCTTGCTTCAAGGGAAGGAAACAGGACGTTGCTATTTGGGCCACTACTGGTTTCTACAGACACTCCCTTACCCCAGGTATCTTCCTCTTTGAGTATAAGCAAAGTCCATCATCAGAGATCCCCCTCTGAACTTCAGAAGGGTGTACATTACGTGTGGGAGAAGAAAGAAAAGGAAAAAAAAGGAGTTGGTGAATCATGAAAACAAATAAATGAGGAATAATTGTAAAGAAAATGCTACCGAATTGTTAAATACGCTTATATCATCAAAGCAAATGGCATAATTCTGTATATCCTATTAACTAGGGAAGGCAGACTATCTTTGGTTCAAATCGACATGAAAAGGCTTGCCGAAGAAAAATTAGTTACTTGTATAAATAAAAAACAACCTAGGGCCAACCCAAAAGAGCCTGGTGAGATTTCTGGGCAAGCAGACCTCAAGAGCACACCTGATCTTGCTTTTAATCAATGGCCACCTTCCTGCGCTGGGAGAACTTAAGTAACATTGATGCACTCTGTTCTGAAAACTCAATTGTGCCCACCTGTCCAACGCCAGGTGCACGTGGCTTCACAGGTTTTCGCAGCCTGCTGACTGAGGACTCTCTGACAGATGTTAAGGGTAATGGGCTTCATGCCCCAGAAAGTAAAATATTACAAGGGGAATATTAGTCAGGTTTAGTGCTCCACTCCATGTGTCTCAAACGCTACTGTGATCTGTGCAGCACATCGGTCGTAAATAAGCCTGCAGAGTGTACAGTATGTTTTCCAGGAGACTAAAGAACAGCTTGCAGACAAGAGGTGCTAGCCTTAGTTTCACAGCCAGCAAAACCCGATCCAAGAGGTTTTGGCAGGTCCCCACGTCTTGTTTGGAGCTGGCTTCGAGACAACTCCACCAACCAGTCTAAGGGGTCAGGACATGGAGTCAGGCACTGTTAGGTATTCCATATCCTAGTAAGTGGTAACTCAGGCATTTAGATTTACAGCTAGAAAAGAAAAAGGCCCGCTTTTCCCCATAGCAGCATATTAAAAGCAACTCAGAGCTGACTTTGCAAAGGAGGCATTCTCAGTAGTAAAAGAAATGGTTGAAGCTTGTGCTTCTCCCAACAAGGGAAAGAACCACACTCCACCCTCAGCCAGTGCGTGCAACAACCAAGGCTCATTTCCAAACCTCTCCTGCTTTTTCAAAACCCTGCCCCATTAAAAAAAGAAAAGAAAAAAGAAAGGAGGGGAAAAAAAACTTTTCAGGAAATGAAATGCAAATAGTCACTGAACAGGATCATAAAACAGAAAGCCTCAATCTACTTCTTTTTTTTTTTTAATTCTTCATTCCAGGCAGCACGGCTGCTTTGAACACAGTGTTAGCTTTATAAAAATGAGATTATATTGGTTCTTTTGTGACCGTCCTCAATCCTTTCCACCCTTTTTTGTCTCGCAGCCACTCACAATACGTTCAGGATAGCCAGCAGGGCAGAGGTGACCAGTGCCGCCTCTCACCAGACACCCAATAGGTACATCATTTAATGCAATTACATATTCTAAGCCCTAATGGATGCCACACGGGGAAAGAGAAAGGTAAAGAAGGGCTGGAAGGAGAGGCTACTGGATTATTTCAAATGTAAAACCACAATACTCAAGCCATGTGTAAAAATGTCTCTGATCATCTTCAAAGCAAGTCCACGGGATTTATCCTTAAGTTCATGCTCCCTGTCCTCGCTCAAGGTGGAGCTGAAATAAACCAGTTGCAAAATTTCACTCTACCGGAGTCCAGAGGCTCCAGGAAAATGGGGTCTATGTTTCTAAGCCGGAAGAAAAACACCGTTTTCCCTTCTGCTCCGAGGGGCCCCGCGCTCGCCAGCTCCCTAGGTGTAGTAGGCACCGGGTAGGGCGAGGACGCGCGGGCTGAGCGGCCTCCGGCCAACTGCTTCTCCGCGCTCTGCACTGCGGGCGCAGTTACGCGCGGGAGGTGCACAAAGCTCTCCCCAGCTCCCGCACACACGCAGCCTCCTCGAAAGAAAGCCCAGTGCCACCTAGGTCCCCGGGCTAGTGTCACCCGAGGGGTGTCAAGCTTAGCAGACTTCAGCCTGGGTGCGGCTCCCCGAAGGGAAAAGACGCCTCTCCATTTAAGCCCACCCTACACAGACTCCCATCACTCGGCCCCTCTTCCTAGGAACTCTTGGACACCACTATGAGCGCGCACCCAAGAACGTTCTCGCTTTGGAAGGCAGTGGAGAAAACAGGGGACAGCGAGATTGGAGGCAAGAGGTGGGTACTTCGGTCTGCAGCAATTGGGGAGGGCTTGAAAAATGGAGCAAGCGAGGGGAGTTAAGGGTAGGGACCCCGTCATAGCAACCTGTAGGATTGCGACGATCTCAAACTTGGGGTGGGAGGCAGTGGTCCCCTCGGAGGTCCTCCGCCCGATTCCCACCCAGCTGGGGCTCGGTGCGCAGAGGTTCAGGGCTCAACTTGGGAAGCGAACGCCGTAGGTGTAGGTCCCACTCGGTCTTACTGGAGCCCGCTCTTCTCGCTCCCAGCCCCGCCGCCTGCTTTGCCCAGCGCTTACCTCGGGCAGCCGCAGCCGCAGCCCCCGCCGCCCAGAAGCAGATCCCCAGCCAAGGGAGCCACCGGCACGCTCCTTGGGCGCCTCCACTTGCGGCGGTCGCTCTCCCCATGCTCTCTTCCCGCTCTAAGTACGGCTCCTCTTCCACGTCCGGGAGCCCGGGAGCTGCACAGCGAGCCAGGGGCCGAGCGGGTGGGTCCCGGGGGTCTTTGGCGAGTGACTGCTACTCGGCCGCTCCCTACAGCAGCCGGGCAGGGCGCTCCGATCCGTCGCTGGCTGGACACCCAGCGCACGAGCGCGCCCCCATGGCCTCCCACGGCGGGGCTACCGCTGTTGCCACCGCCACTGCCGAAGTCGCTCGCCGTACCCACCGCTGCCGGGTCCGGGACTATTAAGCGGAGAAGCTAGTCCGCATCGTTAATGAGACCCCCGCGACCGCCCCGTCTCCTCCCCTCCGAGCGGCAGCCAATGAGCCGGGCCTGGGCGGGGCGGCGGGAGGGGCGGCGGCCGCGGGCGGAGTGGGGCGGGCGGCGCAGGTGAGCCCCGTGGCGACTGCGCGCGCCCCCAGGTTTCTCCACGCTCGGCGAATTGCCCCAGCTGGGGGAGAACCGAAGCGGGTGGAGGCCAGCGCAAGGCTCAACATGTGAGCAAAGCCGGCGGGTCGGTTGGAGGCGAACCCAGAAAGATGTGGACGTCTCGGCAGCCTAACTCACAGTTGCTGCTTCCGCGAAACCTCTGTTTTATTCAACTTTGAGCCCTTCCACAGCCCTGCCTCTCCTGCTTCCATTTCTTTTGAACAGCAGATCAGATATCACTACTGAAAATTTCAAAGAAAAAAATATTTTAAATGCCAAGTTGGGAAAAATATACTAGAATATATCCATTATTGCAATTATGCTACATATGCACGTATGTAAATAAAGAGGTGGGGGAAAATTACAATCTAGATGTGTCAATGGGTATGGGATCGATATTCATCCCCCCCATTCCCTTGTCTGTGACCCTAATCACTCCCGGATCCCCCAAATTTTCAGAAGGTTCTTCATTTCTGTTGGCTCCTGTTGTGTTTGTTTTAATCTAGGCCCTGGGAATTGTCTTTATCGTGTGTATCGGGGAAACGAAGTCACGCTGGGCCTTTCTTGGAGGGCTTTTCTTAAAAGGGTGCATTGTTTTGATCAGACAAATCTTTTTTTTTTAATTCAGTTACAATTGCCTGCATTTTCTCCCCATCCCTCCACCCCACCCCAGCCAGTCCCACCTCCCTACCCCACCTCTACCCTCCCCCTTGATTTTGTCCTTGTGTCCTTTATAGTAGCTCCTATAGACCCCTCTCCCCACTATCCCCTCCCCACTCCCCTCTAGCTATTGTTACATTGTTCTTAATTTCAATTTAACTGCTTTTCAAAGTACTCGTGGTTGCTTCTTATTCTCCCCTCTGCACCTGGGAAGTTGACCCTGAGCCCGAGGTTCCAAGGTCAGAGCCCGAATTGTCTCTCACAATATCCAGCCCCCACCTGTTCCCCATAACTCAGCTGGTCAGCACATGCATCCTCTTTTGCCTGTTTGACCTCAATAGGAAATGAAGTCTTAGGATGAAAGAAAGACAACCTTCTCAACAGTTCCCTGCTGTCCACACTCAATATTGACACAAGTACTTTTTAAGAGCCCATCTTTCTTGCCAGAGTACTATTTGTTCCCTCAAAACCCCTTTCTCTGGAGAGTAAACAGCTTACAGCAAGGTAATCGTTCTGGATGAGGTAATTGCACTAACTCACTTTCTTCCAAAGATAACGGGGATGATAGGCAGGAAGATTGATTCCCCGATCAGCACACGTGGCATCCCTCTCCTGAGGGCCACCAGACCTGTGACTGTCAGGGACAGGAACGGATTGTTTCCTCTAGTCTTCTTGCAGCTCAATAAAAGGTTTGGGACCTGGTCAAGCAAACCAAGCTCTAGGGAAGGAAGGTTTCAAGGCAAAGCGATGCGGGGCCAGCTAGGGACTTGCCTGGAGATCTCTTTAGAATCTTGGTAAATGAGGGTTTTGTCCTTTTTCCTTTGAGAAGGTGAAGGTGAACTGAGAATTAATCTACCAAATATACTTTACCTGTCTTCTGGAAAACAGTCACTCATCCTCTGGCTTTCCTTATTCTTTAAGCTATGTAGCAGTTCTATCACAAATGAGTATGTTCATTAAAGAAGAGAAGAAAAATACAACTGACTATGTCTCCAAGATAGTATTTAAGTATTACTGCTGTCCCCAGAGGGAAGCAAAAGTAAAAACAGTTTTACTTTGAAAAACTATTGAGGGAAAGATGATATAATTGTAGGTTAATAATTCAAGTAAAATTACAAAAACGAGAGAGAAGGAGGAAAACTAAGACCCTTTGATTGCATACCCTGCTCATGAAATAGGTCTTTCATATATGCAATTTTTTAGAGTAGAATCAAACCCTGGAAGAAAGGCTCTATTATCCATCCCTGTTTGGCAGATGAGGAAAGTCAGACTGAGTATAGAAGTGATTTGCCCAGGGTCACGTCACAAATGAACTACCAGTTTGGGAGCAATTCCAAATCTAAGATGAAGCTGGAGGTAGTGTCCATTCCGTCAGGTTTTCCAGAGACATGTCTCCTTACTTTCCTCCGGGCTATGTAGCTAGTGGGTCGGGAGAAGTTTAATCTTCAGCATATCATGTATTGATTGTACATCATATATTAATTATGTTCCACATATTTATACACCCTGTATCAATCTAATCCTGGCTATTTTGAAACGTGTACGAATAGTATTCCATTCCATTTAGAAATATATCCACATCCCTCACTACCCAGGGGCACTGTGTCTGGGCCAAGGGCCAAAACACAGAATAGTAGAAGAATCGGACTGAAAGTTAGGGCACCGTCCCTGACACCGGTTGTGTGCCCTGGGGCAAGTCAGCATTCCCCGTCTATTTTTTTTTTATTTGTAAAATGACAGTGTTTTACTGGATGATTTTAAGATCAATCCTTTTTAAGACCCATCATTTCCAATTCTAGCATGTTATGGTTTTGAATATTCGATACAACCAAATTGAAAATTAAGTCACCTCTTCTGGAATTGGGACAAATATGTCACAAATGTGTTATGTTCTAGAGAGATTATTTTGAATTAGAGCTAACCTGTAAGTATTAGGTGTAATCAAGTAATGTTAATTTAATGAATGGACTTAGTAAAGTGTTTTCCCAATTCCTTGTTGTTTGAATTAACTATACTTATTTTCTAACATGTTCTACATAAAGGTAAACAGAAAGTTTCTATTTCCATTGCCTTCTTTTTTGACATGTAATTGACACATAACATCATATTAGTTTTAGGAATACAACACAGTGATTCCATAATTGGACATATTGCAAAATGATCACCACAGTAAATATAGTTAAAACCCATCACCACACAGTTATAATATTTTTCATGTGATGACAAGTTTTAAGATCTGTTTTAGCAACCTTCAAATATACAATGCAATTTTATTAACTGTAATCACCATGCCATACATTATATCCCCAGAAGTTATTTATTTTATACCTGGAGATTTTTATCTTTTGACCCCCCTTTACCCATTTTACCACCCATCCCCCCCACACACCCTGCCTGTGACAACCAGTCTGTTCTCTGTATCTATGAATTTGGTTTTGTTTTGCTTCTGTTTTTGTTTTAGATTCCACATATAAGTGACGTTATACAGCATTTGTCTTTGATGTATTTCACTTAGCATAATGCCTTCGAGGTCCATCCATGTTGTCACAAATGGCAGGACTTCCTTCTTCTTCCATCTCCTGTTAATATTTTCTTACCAAGCTAGTCTTACAAAATAGAAAATATTTGAGTCAAACCAAACTTAGAGGAAGGGAGATAGAGATTATGCATAGAGAGACAAGCCCTTCCAAATATTACAAATTATCTTTAAGCAGTTTACCATAATTCCTGAGGAAAAGCTCTATATTTGCCTGAAAAAAAATATTCTAAGTGACTTATCCTTTGTGTCTGGTGTAAGTGGTGTAACTCCAAGAGAAGTTAAAGAAAGTGGAAATATTTTACAAGAGTAACAGGGAAGAATGTGTTGTTCTAGGAGGTGGGGAGGGAAGAGAGGAGCCAAAGAGCTGGTGGTAAACCACACCGGCCAAGACGCGGTCTTCCCCTTTAGAGTTCAGTCATCATTGAGATTATGGAGGCAAGTGAACTCTTTAGGGAAAATAGTAAAGGGGTTGCAGTTTCCTCCGAGATTACTATAGGCAAAATAGACATTCGGAAGAGAGAAAACGGACGTTAGACATGGAAGCTTTCAGAAAGTATGGAAACATTTTTGGACTGCCCTAAACAATAGAACTGGATTCTTTTATGAAAAGCTGGGGGAGGGAGGAGTCATTTAAAACCTGAACTATAGCAAGGTGTCAGAAACGTCGAGATCAAAACCCGTCAGAGTAGAACACACTTGTAGCTGAAAAATAGAGGAGATGGGCTTATGAACAAAGGATGAAGACATAAAGAAGAGCTGAGAAGGTTCCACAATACATTTGTACATCGCTTTTAGTTAACCTTCTGGACTGAGTGGCTGGTTTTACTTGTAGCCACTGTAATAATTTTTCTCTCTTTCTTAGGGTCTTTTCAGGCTGCACACAAATGCTTCCCTAGACATGTAGCATAGAGAGGCGATCTTCCCACATATGGGAAGCTAACATGGTAGCGTTCCTCCTTCCTAACCCTGATGACTACTTCCGAGACCCAGCTATTTCTAGCTCTGCCACTGTTGACATTTCTGATAAAAGCCACTGTCTCTATTAATCACACAATTATGATAATAAATAGGGAAGGCCAAAAATCAACTGGACAAAGGGCAACAGCTGGCAAGTTTGATTGCTGAACTTGGCAATGCAATTAAATGAGATATTCCACAAGCAGTATTTCCAGTGGGAATATGTTCTGTGCCAGTCATTTTGCAGGAAGATCTTGTGCAGTGAGAGCGGCACATTTCAGAAACGCACGTGACTTGCAGAGAGCACGCTGAGTGTTATTCACCAGTGTGTGCTCTCAGTCCTGTTCATGATTCATGAACCTGGTGGGACCGGTGCGGGTTGGGGGTGTTAAAAGCCAGGGAGCTGTGAGTGGTTTCCAGGCGATGTTCTCTCTGTGTACAATAACCCAAGTTAACAACCTTGCCTGTTAGAGGCAATATGGGATCGTTTGTTAAGTAAACTCTTTCACACACAAAATTAGAGAGGTCTATTTTAGATATTGGGCTATGAAGCAGCAATAAAGTACAAAAATCCAATACATTTGTTTAAAAAGGGCAGCAGGGCACCACGATAAGACTCTAACTAAACAAGTTTTTCCTGACACCGCAAGTGAGCTTTCCTCTAGGTGCACCCTGGGAATTCTTCCTGGAATCAGGCGTCTTGGAGTGTCAGCTGCAGCTGCTGACGCAGACGAATGAAAGAACTTAAAAATAATAACAAAAAACACAATTCTTTGACAGTAAAATTAACATGTGAGGGCTTTAAAAAATAATAAACTGTGATGAGAAAAGATGAGATGTGCCCACTCATAAAAGATGAAGTCTCTAATGACAGCGTAATGTGCAAACCCCAAGTTCCCTGCCTTTGGCGTCTGGCGTCAGAAACTTGACGATGTCCACATTCCAGTACTTGGTGGCCTTTGGGGCAGCGCGGGGGTAGCTCGGAACGGTTCCGTACTGGGGGAAAATACCATGACTCTCACTGGTGAATGGAAGATGCTGCCAGACCTTTGTGGGGTACTTGATAGGTTTCCGCTCCCCTGTTTCGTCTCTATTTGTTCCTTCCATATCTCTCCTCGGGACATCATTTATTCATTTGTTACTCTCTACCTACTCTGGTAGGCACTGTGCCTGCTGGAGGAGACAAGGGAAGAGGCGCCCAGCGACAATTAAAGTAAAGGTATAGTTCCAGATCCTATGACTGTCTTTACACAGCGATAAACCACACCGCTATCTCCAAATAGGAGGCTGAAGGCCGGAGGAGAAGCTGGCCCTGCAGGCTCTGGTCAGGAACAGAATTAAGAGTCAGAAATGTGACAAATGGAACAAACTTCTATTTCAACCTCCCCACTACTCTTCGTTACCCTCACACGATGCAGGGGTGTGTGGTTTTCTTAGAACTGGCACAACTACCCGGAGCACATTGTTGTGGGACAGCAGGGTTACCCGCAGAGGTTATAGAGCGCAGGCGTGAATACCCCCGGCAGATATCCTTATCCACTGAAGCTGCCCGTTTCACTCCAGAACAAGGGCTAAGAAATAGAGGGATGTGGTCAGGAGAACATCTGTCTGTCAAAGATGGAGACCGAAAGGGAATATGTGCCTTTTGGGGTTTCAAAACCAAAAGAAGGAAGTGGGACCTGCGACGAAATGTGACCAATGGAATGATAGCGTACACATTTGAGGAGTGGCTTATACAACCAAAGGAGTTTATCTGAGAGCATTTACCCACAACAAGCCACTTGTACAACTGCCAACTAGAAGTCACTAAGGAAAGGAAGGAATGGCTTCTGTGAAAGGTAAAACAAAAGAAATAAGCGATAAAGTTCTCTTTTTTTCTGCTCTCATTTCCCCTTTTCCTTCCCTTTCCTCAACTCCTCTTCTGCAGTCAGACATTATGAAGAAATCCCTGTCACTAGGAGAAGGAGGAAAATACTAGTATATGTTTTTCTTAAGTGGGGCTTAAGTACTTGTTACATGATTTCAACTGGCCTGCAAAGAGAAAACGCCAGCTTAACAAACAGAACTGTTGACAATTTTCAAATAAAGCTTTGACTTCCCTGTCCCAAATCCTACTCTTTCTGCATCCTTTTCTCCATATATGTAGAAAAAAAAACTATGAATTTACAATTTGTTACATCTTAAGGCTCAGGCAGTGGATTTAAAAGCATTCGTTAGTAAATGGCTGTCATGCGTTTTGAAGGGAGAGAGATCTGCTTTACATGTTAAGTAGTATTTTACTGAAAATAAAATTTAAGAGAATACCATTTGCAATTTAATTCAAACACATATTCCACTTATCTTGTCAGGTATAAGGATGACTTCATCCAAATTCAAGTATGAACTTCCCTTGAGACAGACAATGGAGCTCTGGAATAGATTTTGGGGATCACTAGAAGGCCAAGATCACTATTAGTACTTTGGTAAGAAACTAATCCTAACAGAACAGAATGCTAGAACTCTTCGCTTCTCCTGCACTTAAACTACTGACAATATACATCTGTGCTGAGAAGAGAATGCAAATTATACACATGTGTATATGTGTACACATATATGAACTGTTTGTGTGTGTGTATGAATAAGTGAGTTAATATATCTACATATGTCATATGTGTATATTTATACATATGTGTGTGTATGAATGAATGGCATATCCACTCAGGGTTTGTGTGTGTGCCTATGTATAAAACACCAGAACTGAAATACTTGAAGGTATTTTTTAACACTCTAAAGAAAAAGAGATGACATCGGATCCAGATGACCTAGTAATTTTACACTATAATCCTTCTCCGCTCTAGACACGTAGGAATGAAAGGTAGCACATCAGGAAGAAAACTGAAGAGACATAGCCTGGTTCAAAACCAAGATAAATGTCTGTATGGATCGTCAACAAAACAACTGCCAAATGGTAAGCAGGGCCAAATCCGTGCGCTTTCCGAGGTCTGGCTCTCAAAGCAGGCCGCGGTCAATGGAGGCCTGAGTGATGCAGGGTAATAGGGAGTAAGTGGCTCCAGGTGAGATGGGCTGTCAGCGCCAGTCACACAGCTTAAAGAAGAAACCGGAATTAAATGCTCTAACTCAAGAGAAGCTCCTCAAAAACATTCATCCAACCTGAGACTGCTGTTTAGGGCAGCGGGAATTCCAAAGACGCAGCTTTTTTCCCCGGGAACTTACCCTGACTGTACAGTGGCTCAGAGGCTGCGTGTGCTACCTCTCAACAACACTACAAGCCAGGTGCCCTCAGTGACCTTTATAAGGCTCAGTTTTAGAATCCAGGCCCCAGGTTTAAGTGGAGGAGGCCACAAATCTCAATTCAAAGAGTTGTAATTGCAGAGAGAGATGATGACTAGAGAAAGAAACCAATTCTCTTCTTAAAATGACCATATTAACCAATATCCTAAAACTCTGGAAGATGTACAGTGTTAAAAAATACAGAAAAACAAAATAAAAAATTGCACATCAATTCACATTTCATAGAAAAATATTGTAGAACTTAAAATATACTTATTTGAAATGCCCTAATATCTAAGGGGAATAATTATATTTATTTCAAAATTATAAGAAACAAATATAAAAAATGAATTAAAACAAAGTGATATAAAACAGGTATTGTTGGATAGGAAAACAATATAAATATAGGGATTAAAAATAATAAATACGAGGTTCAAGCCTGGCAAAGATGAAGAGACATCAGATATAGATAAAAAATGCAAGTACAATTTCACACATAAAAGAAATTCAGAGATTGTGAGGTTAGATTGAAGTATTCTGACAAACATAAGAGTTGAAGAAAATTATCATAAAGGAAATGGTGGCCATATAACTTCTTAGGAGCTAGAAGATGAAAATTTTCCATGATTAAAGACATAAATATTTAGCTGAAAATTACACTAAAATTACTGAGTACAATATATAAAAATGAATCCACATATCAACACATATGATGATATAACAAAATATCCAGGATTAAAAAGGTATATTAAAATATCAATTAAAAGAATACATATGACCCAGAAAGAAACAGATTTAACATCAACCATTGTGAATAGCTAAAGATCACGGAATGATGTCATCAGAATGTTTCAGTGAAATAAGTAAACACATAAAATATAATTAATTTGATCTATAATCTAGGACATTTAAAGACATTTTTCACTCATAAAAGATTAAGATTCATTACAAAGCACAGATCAATATAACGATATGATTAATCATTTTAATGAACTATAAGAAAATATGGACAGTTTCAGCAATGAACTAGAACAATCAAAATAATCAGTTGAAAAGTCCAGATCTAAAAAATACAACAATGTAAATTAAGATCTTATTGGATTGGCACCATTGTCATAGACACAGGTGAAGAAATAATTGGTGATATGAAGAAGAGATCAGAAGAAAGTATCCAGAATAAAGCATTGAGAAGGGAAGAAACAAAAATAAAGGGAGAAAAGAGCACAAGACCATGTTAAACTCTGAAAAGGTCTAATTGGGATTTCAATATCAGAAGTATAGAAGGGAGAAGGAACAGTTTCACTATTTGAAGACCTAACACCTGAGAGGTTTATAAAGACAGTGAAACTCATTAAGACAAAGGGTCAAAAACTCTTTTGCTAAAAAGGTGAAGCAGGAGTCGAAAGAAAACCACATCAAGACATTTAAAGTGAAACTGTTGGGAAAAAAACAATATTTTTTTTGTTTTTAGCAGAAGCAGTAAAAACAAAGGCATGGAAAAGTAGTGATAGCAGTAACTGCTCACGACTCAACGAAATGGGGGGAGTGGAAGAGGTGGAAGAATGCTGTCAAAAGGTTGAAAGAAATGCCAACTTCAATTCTACATTCATGAAGAGACCTTTTACAATGAAGGTAAAGGGTACGTCCTCACACAAACAAAACATGAGAGAATCTATCATCAGCAGTTACAAATTAACAGAAGTCCTACAGGGAGTTGATCAGGCAGAGGGAAAATGATACCAGGTGAAAGCACGAATATGAAAATAGAGAAGAAAAGCAATACAAAAATGACACTTTGAGTAAAACAAAAAATCATTACCTCAAAACAATAAAATCATAATGTGTTTAAAAATGTCTACATATATAAATTTTAATTATGGGCAAACTAATACATAATATTAGAAGTGAGGGACAAGGAAAAGCATAATTAATAAATTAGGGCAATAAGACTGTTTTGGCTACTGGTGTTATCCTATTTATCAATATAAGTGAAGTTTTATGACTGTGTTCACTTTGTAAGAAATCACTAAGTTGTACATTTCTGATTTTTTCATTTTTCTATATGTGGCTTATACCTCAATGAGGTGATTTAAGAAAAATTATGTCAAAACATAACAACAATACCAAAAAACAAAGAGAAAAATGGGGAACATTTTGGCAATTTTTGTGACAAAAATTAGTTACTATATTTAAAATACTATGCTTCCATATATTGACAACTAAAAGTAATTTAATAATACACTCGAAGGAAAGGCAAGTATCCAAAAAAAGGAAATCCAATGGAAAATAAACACATGCATAAGTGATCAAGCTCATTAGCAGTCTGCGAAATGCCAATTAAATCTATGCTGTTATACTATCTTCCACCCATAATATTGTAATAATGGTAATAAAATGAACAAGAGTGAGTTACTCTCACATTTTACTCGTAGATGTAAGAATTACAATAACCCTTTGGGAAATTTTTCAAGATATATGTATTATACTATAATCACCCTTTGATAATTTAAAAACTTGAAAATACTTGTACATAATTGATATATACAAATATGTTTATTTTTGAAGGAGCAAAAAAACCCAAAAAAGAACTTTATAAATCCTATGTGAATATTCATCTACTAAAGGAAAATTTGAATAAATTGCAGCTCATCCACATTGTGGAATATTATGTAGCTGTGAAAAATATGTGATAAATCTATGCATATAGGCCATATCAAATATATAAAATATCCTTATTTTAGGAAAGTAAGTTGAACAGTATGGATTCCATTTTAATAAAATCAACAAACCCTAGACAAAAAAATGTAAACATATAAAGTATTTGTGTTTTTATAAACATAAAAATGTGGAAATAAAGTAGGAAAAGTTTGAGAATGAGAAGGGATTACTATGCTTTTTTAATTTAAAAAAATTATTGATTTTTAGAGGGAGAAAGGAAAGGAGAGAGAAAGAGAGGCATTGATTTTTTTCATCCACTTATTTATACATTCATTCGTTGATTCTTGTATGTGTTCTGACTGGGAATCAACACTCTAACCAACTGAGCTTCCGGCCAGGGCCATGAGTTTACTATCCTTATTTTATATATACTTACATGATTCCACTAGCAAAAATGAGGATGTATTTATTTTTAAATTCAAAATTCAATAAAGAAAATTTAAGAAAAAATTTTCCAATTATAAAACTCAGCATAAGTCAAACATTTAAATGTATAATATGTACCAGAAACAGAAAACTACATATCAAATAATTATGATATGAATATAATTACAAAACTCTAAATTAAAATGAATGCACTGCACATGTATATGTATGTATATAATATATAAAATAGATATTAAAATATATAAAATACATATACATTTGTATGAATGTGTGTATCTATGTAGATATGACCAGGTTGGGATTTTTCAATTCGGGAACACTTGGAAAAGACAGTTTCCTCCCTTCCCTGAATGCCATCTTTGGACCCCTGCACAGCCACATAAGAGGGGCCTTGCACCTGGGATACTTCTTTTCAGAGAGACAAGAAGCCCGCACAGCCTGTGCTAGGCATGGTGCCTCGTTCAGGACTGCCCTTCCATGCTTCTTTTCCTGCCTACGGGTGTGCATCCTATGGCCTTCAGGCATGCCCCGGCTTCCTGTCCTTTAGGCCCCACAGGGGAGGGGTCGGAATCCTGTGCTTGCAGAAGGAGGGGGTACATGCAGACCACGACCCTGCATCCGTTTGGGGAGAAGTCCAGCTGGCTGTGGGGGCCAACACCTACTCCTGAAGCTGATGTTGCTCTGTCTCTTTTGTTTGGGAGTAGGTCTTGTTTCATCTAGTGTCTGTGTGATGTGTGTCGCACAGGTTGCGTGACCCTAGACGGAGTGAGCAGAAAGCCTGGGACTGCTGCTCCTGGTAGAGTGAGACTCCTCCCTTGGAAGTGATAACAGCCAATGATTACTCAACAGAAATACTGTGGTACTTGAATACTTGAAACCTGGCGGACATTGCAGCAGGTGCTGAAAAGGCATTTGCTACATTTGCTACATTATTCATAGATATGCTGACTAAAATTTATTAAACTATAAAGAGTGAAACCCTTATGATTGACTATTCCAAACCAAGAGACAAAGGTATAAAGCAAAATGCATGTCATTCTTCTTAAAACTGTGAATAAACTAGAGGGCTATCACTCTGTTATCCTAAGAATAGAAGGCCAAACTGAGAGGCAATGAGCATTTGAGATCCAAAAGAACAGCTACTTGAGAAGTACTGATTCAGGCCGAAATCCAGACTGTGTTCCAATTAGGGGGCGAAGGCAAGGGGGTTTATGAGAAAGGGAAGGGAAATAACTGCATGCATAGAAGGAAAGAATTTATTGGTGTTAATAAACCAAAAAAGGAATTTCCATAGGTATGAGTAAACCTAAGTGATTTGTGAGCTGTACACGGTGATCCTAATTCTAATGAATGTCTTTAATGTTCTGGTAATCAGAATGACTGCTTTCCCTTTAGCTTTGCAAACACTTGTTTGGAAAACAGTATTTGTTTGATCCAGAGCAAAGGTTATTTTGCTGACTTTAAGCATTAGAAAGGTTTGAGGGGTAAGAATTTTAAATGAGGCCTTCTTGAATATAGGTTGGAGGGTCAAAAATACATTACCTATATATTTACAGAAAATCAAAACCATGAAATTAACTTGTGCTAGATGAGTAGTGTCCCGCGGTATGTAACAAAAGAAAAAAGATGCCCTCTTAGGAGAGCAAACTCTTGAAAACAGGGATTTTTACCCCATAAAACACAGACAGATATGAGCTTACAATTTATATGACAAATACCGGGAAATAAGCCTCAATAACAGTGCATGAGCAGAATCAACGAGCTAGAGAATCACATTGCTGAGAAATTCAGACATTGCAATTTTGTTTATAAGCCTTTTTGTAATATTTAATAAAATAAAATATTTGAAAACACAGGCAAGAGACAAGATGTCATACAAAAAAAAAACCCTAAAAGGATATGAAAAATAACTGAATAGATTATTTCCCTCAGGAAATTTGCAGGGTATTCTATTTCAAGGAGTGTGTCATATTTTTCTCTGTATCAATATAACCCTGCACACAATTAGTGGACAGGAATTGTTCATTAAGTGTTTGTCATTGTTATAATAGTCCAAAATGCCACTGAAGACAGAGGCATGCAGGACCAAATTTATGAAAACAGAATTAAGAAACAAAACAGAACACATCCAAAGAAATATTGTTTTATCTAACTTACTTTGGCGGGCTGGACAATCCAACTATTTCAGACTATTCAAAAGTTGATAAAGAAGACAATCTCTGCTTATGGAGGCATTGTCAACCAATCCTATTTGAAAAACAAAAGTTGAAAACTGGTTAGCCCTTTTAATGGGGGAAAGTGAGGCAAATCAAGAAGACAAAATGAAAAGACAGACGGTAGAACAGTGGCAGTCTGCGGCCTCTCCTTCCTCCCCAGTTTGACTAATGGGAACTACAGCACAGCCCAGCACAGCACAGAGCTGGCCTTAAATCCTCGCGGTGTGGCTGCCCGAGTGGGAAACTCAGTTTTTGGCGGGGGTGGCATGGTGTAGCTTTGCCTGCTTTAAATGGCAAACTCAACAGGAAATGCCTGGGAAACAGCTGCAACTGTGCTACCTGAAGACTGCAGTCCCAATTGTGGCAAATGTACAGTTAGGCAGAAATTAACGTGAGGTTTTGGAAAGGTGAAAGCCATAGAAGTGCTAAGGTGAGTTCTCTGTATCTACTTTGGTGACTGGGAAACTGCATATAAGAGCAAAAGAGACCTGAGAGAATCCAGCAAAAAGTAAAAGGCAAGGGAGACGTGGGAACTGGCTCAAACTGAATCTGAATTGAGTTCACAAGGAGATGTAACTGCATAGGCTGGTGGCCTTATGGACTTCAGGTGTGTGAATCTAAGGTCTTCTTCAGTCATTGGCTGACCATTAGCTATGGGGGTACCCTAGGGAACCAGACTAAAAAGTAACAATGGAAATATCAAAAATTAAGAGGAAACGTCGCAGTGAGTGGGAGAGAGATTCTACAGCTTAAGTCTAGACAAGATATTAAAAACAAGACAAAATTTTTAAACAGGAACAGAACCCTGGATGTTGCTACAATATGTTATCTTAGTTGTTCATTTCTTAAGCAAAAATTTTTAAGCCATGCAAAGAAATTTGAAAATGTTACCTATACTCAGGAAAAAAAGACAGTACAAAATAAATTTTTAAAATGTCACAATAAGTAGCTATTGATAAGTATTTTAAAGACAAATGGATAGATTAAAATCTCTAATCCAAACACACTGACTGACAGAATGGATGCAAAGACACAATCCAACTATGTGTTTTCTACAAGAGACTCGCTATACCTACAGGTGCACACAGGTCGAAAGTCTAAGGATGGAAACAGAAATGTCGTGCAAATAGTAACCAAGAGAGAGCAGGGGTGGCTATAATAATATGAGACAAAACATTAAATAAGAAACTGTTACAACAGATGCAGAGTACATTATGTATTGACAAAAGTATCAATTCGCCAAGAAAAAGAAAGTATAAACATTTATGTATCAAGCATCAGAGCTCCAAGATATATGAAGCAAACTTTGACAGGATTTAAGGGAGAAATACGTACCTCTACAAGGTAGTAGAAGACTTCATAATCCCACTCACAGTAATGAGCACAACAACCACATAGAAGCTACGTAAGAAAACAGATAACTTCAACACTATGGAGCATTTGCACCTGGCAAATGCAGACTGAACACTCTACCCAGCAGAAACATAATGTACATTTTTCTTGTGCACTAGAACACTGTCCAGGGTAGACCACTTATTAGGCCACAAAATAATTTTAATGATTTAAAATGATTAAATTCATACAAAGTGTCATTTCTGACCATACTGGAACAAAACTAGAAACCAATAGCAGAGGGAAAACTGGAAAACTACAAATAAGTGGAAATTAAAAAACTCAAACAATGGGTCAAGAAGACTTCGTAAGTGAAATTCGAAAACATCTGGAGACAAAGGAGGATGAAAACCCAACACACGAAACCTACGGGATGCAGCAAAAACAGCTGTAAGAGGGGAAATGTATGTATAGCTGTAATGTTAACATGGTTACAGCAGAGATAAACAATACAGAAAATAAATGACTGAGAAAACCAGTGAAACCAAGAATTGGTTTTTCAAAAAATTCAACAAAATTGACAAACTTTTAGCTAAACTGCCTAAGGAAAAAGGAAGAAAAACTCAAATAACTAAAATAAGAAATGAAAGTGAGGACACTGTAAGTGATTTTACAGAAATAAAAAAAGAATTATGAGAGTACTATAAACTATTCATTTACAAATTGGATAACTTACATGAAGTGAACAAATTCCTAGAAAAACATAACCTACCAAGACCGAATCAGAAAAAATAGAAAATTACTGAAAAGATTTATATTTAGTAAGGCAATTGACACTTCCCAATAATGTAAAGCTCAGCACCAAATGGCCTCAGTGATAAACGCTACCGAATATTTAAAGAACGAACACTAACCCTTCTCAATACCTGCGAAAAACTGAAGATGAGGGAACACATCTCAACTTATCATGTGAGACCAGAATTATCCTCTTACCAAAACGAAATAAAGACATTGTTTTACTTTGTTGTGATCCCATGTGTTCTGAATAAAAACTTAAAAAAAATTTTTAGTAAAAGGTGCCGAAATAGTAATTGGTGTCTCCTTTGTTCTTGCTTTCACAGAGAACCCAGCTAGTCTAAGCTCATGATGTCACTGCATGATTTCACCTTCAGTCTTTCTCTGGGCTCCTGTATCCTAACTATTGGGCAAGGAAACTTTTCTAAGTTGCAGTTACAATCTTTCTGGTCTCATCATATGCAATGGTTTCTTGCTTCTATTCCAGTGAAAATAATTTAAGTTGGTGTTGTACCATATGTGCAATGCTTCAGGTTCTCAAAGGTTAATAATAGGACATTATACCAAATAATATAAAAACATTTATTCAACTTCAGCTGTTAAAACCTAGGAATTTGAGTAGTAGACACATTCCCATTTTCTGTCAAATGGCTACCTTCTCCAGATTTCTTTTCTTTTGGTTAATACATTGATGTAGAATCTTTAATACAGCAACTAGTACATACCTCACAAGTCCTAAGAAGCAACTGCATCTTTCCCGAGAGGGCAAGGAAGTGCTTTTTGCTTTGATACAGCCAATTATCTTAGCATTTAAAAAGTATAGACGTTCACAGGACATATCACATGACAAATGTTCACTGCCAAATGCCACGTTGTAAGAATCTTGGACTATGAAGGTCAATTCACTTAAGCAGAATATAAGAATATGTCTGATACCTAATGTACATTTTAGTTAAAACTCATTTTCAAAATGGAATTTTATTTCTTTTTATGTGAATAGCATTATCCTATTACCAAACTTTTTTTTTCAAGTTTGAGGTTGTATAATTGGGTAAGTTACCCCAGCCCTTGGACTTATGGTCATTCTATTAGAGATAAAACAGGACCCGATTCCCTTGCTGTGTAGAGTTACTTCTTTGCAACTACGTCTTCCCGTTGTCTAGGGTACCACGTGATGGCCTTGTTGTCTGTACAAATGTGAAGATGATTATTTTCAAAATGGTTATGATCATAAAATATAAGGTACTAGAGAAATTTCTGGATATTAACACAATTTTTGAACAAATGAATTGAGTATATGGAAACTAAAATCTGGCTTAGCTTTGTTCAAACCATGTTATTTATAAGTATTTCCATTAGCTGCTTACTAATTAGCATTTGACAAAAATGACTCTTTTGCTACATTGTACAGGGAGAAGTTAGCATTCGATTTAAAGCATAACTACAAGGATCGTCTGTACTTTATTCTTGTCACTGCTAATTAAAGTCTTGTCTCACCTTGGTGGGTTCAAGAGCTTATTCTCAGGGGTTTGACCTGAAATCATTTGGCTGCTGTGTAATTCCAAGCCCATATGAAACAGACAGACAAGAATGCTCAATTACTATAATGAATAATAGAAATAACTACATAGACAATCCTACCTATTTCTGAGAGGTTGTGATGTGTGGTGAGTATGTTGGAGTGTTCTGATTAGGAAGCCACATTCTGTAGACAATGGTTGTTTTGAAGGCATAGAATTGAAGATGAGGAAGGACCTTGAGAGAAACTTCTAACTCATTTTCATAACATCATAAATGACCATTCTTCATTCTAGGGCTTTCCTCTATGGAACCTGGGCTGGTCATTAGAATTATCATCTCCACTGGATACCTTGGAAAGTATAAAAACACATTAGCAAATTTTTGAATTCACATATTTTCTTTCTTTGCTGTTGTTTGAGTCATCAAACTATGCTGGCATAGGACACTACCAAATAATGTATATATAAAATCTCAAATACATGTTGATTCTTTGTGAGAAAATGTTAGAGAAGAATATCTTCCAAATTTGTAAGTAAATTCTTAAGTGGGAATGGAGATTCTTTTTACAGAGTCTTAAGGGCACTTATTACTCTCTGTAAAAAATATAACTGCATCAATTAAACCTATTAACACAAAAATACAATTAGGTTTGTACTAAAGCAATATCTAATACAATTGTATTGTGCTTAATTTTATTTCAAAAATAAACTATGTATTTGTTCTCATTGTGCTAGGTCAAGGCGATTATTAACTTATAACTTAATGCACTTCTATTGTACATTGCTTAAGTATTCTGTCAAAGAGTGAACACAACTGGGCATCCCAACATTTAAGTCAGCCACAGCCGATGTTGCTATTGCTGCTTTATACAAAAATCTGTTTGCAAGTTTAATCAATTAGGGTTTTCTTTTAACACAAGGCAGGCAGTGTCCCTGTCATCTAGGGAGTCTCATGATAACCATGTCAGAAATAACAGCATTCTCAAAAGATAAACATAAAGAAGGCAGAATTTCAAATACTGAAAACAAAAGAGCAAAATCACTTGGTCAAAATAAATGTATTGGGCATAAATATTGGTGTGAGAGGGTTCTGTTTGTTAAGAAGCATAAACTACAAATCAGAAAATGAGAGCGGGGAGGGTGGCTGTGTGATGGCTGTGAAAGTGACCAGCTCATTTCCGGTCTCCGCTTCCCATGCTGCGGACAAGGGGAAGTGGGGTGTTCTTTACTGACACCTGGGGACAGGCTTCCAGGATGACAACAGGAAACACTCCTGGCACTGAGTATGTAGAGTTGGAGGCAAGGGACAAACAAGCAGGGGAAAGATTGCGCTAAACGTAAATCTACTGCAAAGTAACACCCTTGTTTTCATCTGTAGAACAAATATGGCATTCCTTGCGTGTATGACATCTGCTTGGTGGTGTTTTTTTCCCCTGAATGTAGTTATTTAATTACCAGCATGTAATTAAATGATGCAAAGCATTCCAAGGTGCGCAGTTACGAAAATGAAGAATACAATAAAAATGCAAGTTTACTTATTGGCTATTATATTTATATATATACACACACACACACATATGCACACATATATACATGTACACACAGATGTATATACACATACATATCTATATGTATATGACTGAGATATATATAGATACACATGTGTCCTCATATATGAGAGAGAAGAAAATTGTATCTGTACTCTCCTCCTCTCATCTACTAGGCTGGAGGAAGGGACAAGCTTTGCCTTATTGCAGTAATACCCTGAGTTCAGACCCCATTCATTACCCTTGAGTAATGAAGGGTATAAAAATGTCTACACTGAGCCAAATCATTTTTTAGCACTGCCTTCCTGCCTTGGTACCCACTGATATTTTGGGTGTATTTCCCTCCATGATTTCATTATGATCCAAATAAGACATGAGAGCAAAGCCCTGACAAAATAATTCATTGGTGTGTATGACTCTCTGGTGAACAGTCACAATTGCTGGTGCAAGAACTGTCAGAGTGACAAATGGCTCATGTGCAATGAAAGGCTGAGCTGGGTTGAGTGGCAGTATTGCTGCTAAAAGGATCTGCTTTTTGGCTCTTCTGGGGGTTGTCTCAGCCTGTGTTTTAGGTAGTGACTGGGCCCCATTTGAATTCCATTACCACGTCCTTGTTAACGCTTTGGTTTTGAGTTGTTCTCATAGGAAAAAATTCTCCCACACATCTGGGTGGTGTCGTGTGGATGAACCTCAAATACAAGGACAGCTATGCGTATTCTATTGTTAATGGAGGTGGCTGGAATTCAGCGACAATGAACACTGGGCAACTTGACTTTTGAACACTAATCTCACCCTTTTTGTGCTTCCTGAACCACCAAATAAAAGGAAAGGAGTTAAACCAGACATAATTTGGCACCCTAACACCCAAGAAGACATGGTTTAACCTTAGTAAAATCTTGAAGAATTAAAGAATTAGTCACTTGAAGGTGATTTAATTTTTTTTATTGTTCAGTTACAGTTGTCCCCATTTTTCCCCCATGGCCCTCCCCTGCCCTGCCCACCCCACCTCCCACATTCAGCCATCCTCCACCCCCGTTGTCCTTGTCCATGGGTCCTTTGTACCTGTTCCTTGACTTGAGCTGTTTTAATCATGAGTCAAGATCCTTATTTGAATAAAAAGCAAAAATAGTTGACTACATGAGTCAAAACTTCAGGGACACCATAAGCACAGAAGCTGAGGTCAGGTACTCCAAGGAAACATTGTAAGACAAACAAGAACTTCTTGAGCAACTGTAGATCCCTGAACATGGAGTTCAGCTTGATGAATTCAGTGATTTTGTAGCTGAGTCAGGCATGGTTAATGTCAGAGGAAAAGAAGAAAGATTGATTCTGTGAGTCACTACAACTAGCTGAAAGGGGAATCAACATGTTTGATATCTTCAGAACGTTTTTTTTTAATTAACTTACAGTACAGTTGAGTCGATGAGGATAAATTTACACCTGCTGTGCTGCTAAAAACATCACCCTGAGTGGCTATTGAGAAGGTACAACATTCGTGAGCATACAGAAGTCCTCCTTTTACCTGCAGTTTCTCCTTCTGCAGTTTCAGTTAACCTCGGTCAAACATGGTCCAAAATATTACGCAGAAAATTCCGAAAATAAGGAATTCCTATGTTCCAAATTGCAAACCATTCTGAGTAGCTTGATAAAATCTTGTGCCTTCCTGCTCCCTCCCACCTGGGACTTGACTGGTCCCTTCGTCTGGCATCTTTGCCCTGTTAAACTTTACATGCTCTTTGGTGACTTAGCAGCTGTCTTCATTGTCAGATGACAGTAGTGGTATCACAGTGCTTGTGTTCAGGTCACCCTCACTTTGCTTAATAATGGCCCCAAAGTGCAACAGTAGCGATGCTGACCATATATGCTAAAGAGACGCTGGAAAGTGCTTCCTTTACGTGAAAGGGGGAGTACAGTACAATAATATATTTTGACTGAGACAGAGAAAGACCACTTTCGCATAACCATTATTTCAGTGTATTGTTTTAATTTTTCTACTTTATTGTTAGTTGCTGTTACTCTCTTACTATGTCTAATTAATAAATTAAGCTTTATAATTGGTGTATGTGTAGAAAACAAAACATAGCATACATAGAATTCAGGACTATGCATGATTTCAGGCATCCACTAGGGGCTTTGGAACTCTCTCCCAGGGATGGGGGAGGCACTGTATATTGTACCAGTAAGAACATGCCACAAAGGTTCTGCCTAGAAATTAAAAGATCATTTTTCTAGTTATTTTCAACAGTGAAAACATCAGAGGCAATGCTCAAAATGGCCATGCTTTTTCTGTGATTTTTGTCACAAAATTTTTGTCTAAAACTCCTATGTGACCAAGAGCTCTTCCTTTTTTTAACATCAATAACGGCACTTGATGAGTGAGAGGAAGTGGGAAGGGGAGGGAATGAGAGTTGACTCTCGTCAACTAAATAGTTGATGAAGACATTTCTCTTCATAGAAATATTAACACTAATGACTGAAGAAGATATGATAGAATTAAAATATTACCTTTCTGAAATCTCTCATGAGTTAATGTATCTAAGTAGTGATTTTCAATTCTGACGACGATCATAACGAGAGGGAAAAGTAGAAATTATTTACCCTTTGTCAGAAGAACACACTACCACCTATAGACTACTCAGGAAAAAATCAAACTTGAATATGAGAATTACCAGTGTACATAAAATACAGAGAACAGCGGAGCACGTTAACATTATGGAGATAAACTTCGCAACGGTATGAGACAAATTCTACAAGAAAATATGACTAGATTCTCTAGCAATAACAGAAAAATGCCAAAAAAAGAGAGAGAAACGGAGGGTGAACCTATAAATTAGAAGACACAGAACAGCCATGTCAACCAGTGACAAAGCAGAGACCTTGTTTGGGTCACAATTCAATAGGCAAAAAGTGAAAATAATAGAGAACTTGTGAAAAGTGAGTGGTGTGTGGGATGCTCAGGCTGACTGAGGGGCGCCCCCTAGGTCTGTCTGGAGCTCCCAGGCACAGTGGTCCTCGGGCTGGCCACGGTCTTCCAGGATCTCCACGCCCGAGGACACTTTGGGTCCTGGGCAGAGTCCAGAAGCCCCAGGAGATAACTCACAAACTGTGAGATGTGACACTTTCACACACCAGCGGTACCTGTCCCTCCGCACCCTCTTCCTTGCAGTTGGCTTCCCTTGGGCCCTGTCCCCCGACAGACATGCAGTGAAACTGTTGTGCTGGAAAGACCCTTACAGTGTTTCCTGTCTGACTGGCTACGCCAACGTTTGAATTACACAGTCATACTTATTTCTTTTTCTTTTTTATTTCTAGGATCACTTTAAAATGTACTTTTGTTTAATAGTTATGATTTTCAAAGCATAATGACTAAACCAAGGTATATTCAAAGAAGTTTAGCTTGAATTGTCTTTTCCCTTTACCTCACTCCCACCTACCCTCCATAGGTGCCACACATACACATACACACACGCACACACATCTGTATTCCCTTCCCCCCTCAGATAAATGATGGCAAGCCAGGCGTCCTTTCCAGTACTTTTAAGAATGCTTTTTAAATTGGCATCGGGACAGTTCCCGAGAACGCAGCCTGTCATGCCAGCGGCTGCTGCACAGTGAGTGTGTGGGGGAGAGGTGTCTGCTAGACACAAAGCTGAAATTCATCACATAGTACAGTGAACATTGATTTGCATTGTTTTATGGCTTTTCCTAATGAAATTCTTAATTGCTATTTACTTGCTCTTCTTTGTTTGTGCCTGGTTTTGCCAGATAAAAATGCTTCTTTGATTTTCCTGAGTTAAAGATTACTCTGTTGAATTCTGATAGAGTTTCACACAGGTTTTTTAAAGAACAGGCTGCAAAATTCCCATGTGCACACACATCCCGTATGCTACATGCACACCTCATGCAGGAAGACCTTGGCTTTCCAATGTATTAGCAATTTAGAAACACAGTTTTCTCTTTTGTTATTTTCAATTTAATATACTACTTTTTGCATTTAAAGGAGTCCGTAATAAATGAAACTGGATTGGTGAATTTCACTATGGATTACTCTTCAATTTAATTCAGTTTTCTTTTGCCAGCCTTCTAGAATTAACATAATGAAGTAAGTTCTGGTGCCAAAAGGAAAACATAGGCCATTTTCAGGTTATATGTTCTTTTTATATTTAAAACACATTTTCTTTCAATTGTGTCACAAAAATTAGTGCTCCTGTAATCACCCCAAACAAAATACAATTTCAGATTCTTTTTCGTCACACTAAGTCTGGAAAATGAAGGTGGCATTAACCAGAGGAAGCAAAGACATGCCAGTGAACTTGTTGATTTTATAACAAACGTTTCTGATCCTGGTGGGTGAGGGTGGGGAGGGTCTGAGAAGAGCCCCTGAGAAGGAGCACTACGGAGCTTCCGTGAAGGAACACGAAGTGGCGTGGACCTGGGGAGGCTGAATCTCTATGCACGCGCTGCTGCACTTGGACTTGAGTACGGACACTTTGTGTAAATACTCACCTAATTATATGCACAAACCTCTTTTAAATAATAGAATCAAAGAGTAATGTTCTTACTAAAGCCTCATTTCAAAAATCCAAATCATTCCATCTAACATTATTTTAACAAAATTGAAACTACCAAAAGTTGCAACATAAGACACAAATAAATAGGAGATAAACATCATTTACTAAAAAAAAGTCATTTCTGATTTCCTTTAAATAGAAAACCTGCCTAACATTCTCAATTCACCAACATTTAACTTAGCTATAGCATTACATATAAATGTTAAGTAAAAGTAGGTATATTGAGGATGATAATTTTTATCGCTTTGATCACATGAGGTCATTGGTGACGTTGGAAAGTCAACTGCAAACATTTATGGGGTAAGTAGAAGATGGCGAGGAAGTGGAGAAAGCTGATAATCATTTACTCATGCTTTCATTAAAATAATATTTATTACTCTTTTAAGAAGTCTGAGTGTATATGAGAAGAAAGTAAGATGATAGGATGAATCAAAAGACAGGTTTCTGATGAAATTATTGTGGTTAGAATGTAATGTGATATATTTTAATTTTAAATATTTAATTTTTAAGTTTTTCATTTTTATTTTAAATGAAAGAAATACATTTTTACAGTTAATATTTTTATTTTAGTAAAGGAACTCGAAGCAAGGTAAGGTGTAATGTTTCCCTCCAAGGCAAGCCCCCATTTATTCTGGGTTTTGTCTGTTGGCCTCTAACAGGCAGCCTAATGTATCGTTTTTTGGAAGATCTCTCCTGATTTTTCTTCATGCAATCGTACTTTGCCATATATAATGCTCACCCATGTTTTTGGCCCAAACGTTCAGGAAAAAAATCTTGTGTTTTAATTTTTTAATTCACTTATTTATTTATTTATTTACAAACAAAACCAATTATATTCCAGGGTATTATTTTGCATACAGATATCATTATTGCTTTCTACAATTACACTTTTAATGCATAATCATAAATAAAACAACTAAAGCCATTTATATAGATACGGAATTAGCACTACCATGTATACTGTGCATCCATATTTTTCCCACAAACAGTTGAGAAAAAAGTGCGCATTATACACAGCAAAACATGGTGTGTCATCCATGGTATTTACTGGCACTTCGAGTAACGCGGTGTTGAAGTGTGTGTGTGTCGGGGCGGGGGTTCTGAGAGGGGAACTTCTGAGATCCTGTGCTCAGTTCTCAGTCTTTCCAGGAGGCCCTCTGGGCTGTGAACGTCACAAGTGTTTCTCATCTCCCCCCTCTCCCTGGGGTTGGGGAGGATGGCTGGGGGGCTGCAGTTGGGTGTTCCCTCCCCTCGGGACATCTAGGCTCTAATAATACCCAAGGCGGTTAGGGTCTGCTTAGTTAGTTACTCCTATTTACGTTAAAAAACTGTACACCCTGTCATATTTTAAAAAGACGCATTTTCAGGTGACTATCACTATAATCATACCTAGCATCTCTTAGTTTCCTTTTACGAGCATTAAACATTACTTTACATCTTCTTGTATTATTCATCGTTATTCCTCCCCCTCCTTTTTACCTCCCCACCCACCCCCAAAGTAACTTTTCCTTCATACTTACCAATGTACACTTGTATTTCTACTAGTTGATTTGCTAGCTTTAATGCTACCTTTGTCACTCAGCTCCTAGCAATGAGGCACCTGCAGGTTTATTTTACTTGCACTCTCTTCTATTTTGTTAGCTGTTTTACTTGTCTGTTATCAAACCATCTTTTATTTCTATACCGTTGTCTTACCCGTATCCCCCACATGCTTTCATTTTAACTGGCTCACCAAAGGTTTAGTCTGCTGCTAACCTCTTCCCAGTCATTTCTTGGCTGAGTAAAAATCTTAAAATCATTTCTTTAAGTGCAGCTGATTGAAAAAGTATTCTCTGAATTTTTCTATTTTAAATTGTTTCTATTTGTTGTATATGGCTTCTTTATTTCTTAAAAGATAGCTTGGCTAGATATAAAATCTTTGACTCACAATATTTTTGCCTTTATTATTTTTTAGGTGGTACTTCACTGTCTCTTGCCTTTGGATATTGTAATAGAAAAGTGTGATGTTAGCTTGATTATGTAGCAATTAAAAAAATTGAGAATTAATTTTTTTGTATCTGGAGGATTCTTTTATTATCTTTAACATTCAATAACTCTACTAGTACACATCATAAAGTTGACTATTCTGGTCAGTTTTGTTCTGGGACAAAATGTAGGTTCCAGTTTTCTCTACTTTCAGAAAAGTTTCTTTTTTTAATTAAGCTTATTGGGGTGACACTGGTTAACGAAATTATGCAGGTTTCAGGTGCACAGTTCTACAGCACATCCCAGATTCACTGTAAGGAGTGTTCACCTCCCCAAGTCAAGTCTCCTTTCCTCAGCACTTATCCCCTCGTACCCTTCTCTACCTCCCTTCACTTCCCCTTCTTGAATTACATTTTAAAACATTTACTTGTTCTACTACTTTTGTGTTTGTTTTAAAGAATTCCAAATATGAATACACTGCCTACCCTTTGGCTCTATCCTCTGTATGTGCTTTCTAAGTCTTTATCCATTTTTTTCTTTCCTCATTTCTACTTTGTCCCTGCAATGGCTACTGATGGCCATGGTAACAATTCTCCTTGCACTCTTTCCAGTCACTTTCACTTCTGCAGCCCCTTTGTCTTCCTTCTCTTCTTTTCCTGAGTTTTGTCAGCTCAGGTTTCACTCCCCTCTACATTGTGGCCCTTTGCCCCTGTGCATATTCTACCAGGGGTGTCCAAACTGCACCCCAGGGTGGCTATGAATGCGGTGCAACACAAAGTCATAAGTTTACTTAAAACCTTTTCTTGCCCGTCAGTTTTTGTTAGTGCTTGTGTATTTAATGTGTGGCCCAAGACAACTCTTCTTCTTCCAGTGTGGCCCAGAGAAGCCAAAAGTTAGACACCCCTGCATCCTTTCTATTTTAATCTAAATAAAACCAAAGCTTTTTTGTGGGGGGGGGCTAAATTTTGTTTGTAGTGTATGAGGTTTAGAGTCTATTGTGAGTGTGTATGCACATGTCAGAAGGCGTGCTTACATTAGAATGTTCTAAGTAGTCTGCTCTTATTTGTAGAAGTGCACATGCTTCCATTTACTGGTACAAGCTTTCATTTACTCATGTAAACTGTGATGAAATCCTTACCTCTGAGGTCCTGAAATAACCCAAACTGTCTACAGAATAAAGCCAACGTATGCTTACGTCATAAAGTAACTCAGAGGGAATATGCAGAATAGTGTAAAAGGAAGGTGAACAGACATTCTAAATCTGACCACATTCCGTAGAGAAACTTGTGACCGAAACAGAAAATAACAGGAGGTGCTTCATTCTTCAGTAGAGTACGTACAAAGCTGTGATTCTGGTCACGAGAAGATAACGAAATCCAGCTCTTGAATGATCAGATTCAGTTATTTAAAGAAATGGCATAAATCCTTATAATACATTCCTTGTTTTGTAACTGAGAGAAATGATCCCTACTTGATATTCTCTTGACTTCATTGTATCATGATCCAGGTTCAGAGGAAGAAACTAGTCATTAACTACTTGCTTCTGATTTTAAGTAACTTTCATACCTGGAAAGCCAGAGTCCAAATCAATCTTTACCAAAAGGGGTGTTACCTCCATGACAGCTTTTCATAACACAAAATCTGTGTCTCCTCAGACTGACTCATTAGCACATAATAGAAAAGTTTCAAAAAACATCTGCCTCAGGTTCTGTAAGGCAGCCTTACAGTAAAGGCTTGACAGGCAGCAGACTCGGAAGCATAGCAGGGAGACAGCGAGGCGGATTCCTGGCGGTCGTGCCTGCTTGCTTGCCGCTGCTGTCCTGTTTCTAACCTGGGCGAAAACATCCTTAAAGGAGGTTAAGTATGACAATGTAAGTATCGGTGCATGTAACTTTTTCCATTCCTTAAAAATGAATATTGTTGCAAGTGTTTATTGTTGAAAATTGCCTGGAATTCAAGACGTGAGGAGGGAGACAAGGCAATCGTGGTAGGATTAAAATGAAATCTGTGATATCTTACACTTGCTTAAGAAAACAAAGGAAATCGAATCAACAGAGTAATTTCTGCCTCTCAGAGAGGCAATTTAACAGCTTGACTATATGGAAAATTGTGGGTTTGGGGTAAAATATTTTAGACTCAAACATCACAGGAAAGTTACCCAAGGTGATCTTTAAAGACAGCTTCTGCACTGTTTTGCGCATCGCTACATTGTCTAACACAGGGGTTGTTGAGAAGGAAAAGCTGCAGAGCCTCTATAAGAGAAAGCAGGAGAGAGAGATGGTATTTAGCACATAAAACGTGGAGAAAGAAATAATCTGAGATAGTTTAGGAAGCAATTCTTTATGTATCTATTTTCTCCACCAGTTGAAATTGCCATTACACACTCATGGGCCATAATAAATATTTTCTCAATAAATGAATGCTTTATGCCACAGTCACTCATGACCAGCACTACCACAATGCAGAGAGAGGGAACAAAGAAAGCAAATGGAAGGAGAAAGGTGTGAAAAGGTAGATAATTATATCAGTATATTATTTGAATTTAGGGCTTAAAAGTAGACACTGGATCTTGCACCCACTTAGGTTCAATCCTGAACTTACCATCTATTCTTGCCTGTCACTCACAAGCCATTAAACTCCCCTGGATTCCATTTCTTCATCTACATAATGGGGGATAACAATAGCACCCACCTCATCAAACTCTTATGAGGATTGAATGTTATAAGCCATGTTAAATACTTAGCATACCATTAACATGTAGTAAGAACAAGTAAATATTAGCTATCATCATTACTATATTATTAATAAAACATTCTGTAGTCCCGCTTGTTTACTTTTGCTTTTGTTGCTTGTGCTTCAGGTGTCATATACAAAAAAATCATTGTCAAGAACTTCTACCCTATGTTTTCTGCAAGGAGTTTTACGGCTTCCAGTACTACATTTAAGTCTTTAGTCTATTTCAAGTAAGTTTTTGTGAGTAGGATAAGATAAAAATTTAGGTTCATTCTTTTGCATAGGAATATCCAATTTTCCTAGCAACATTTATTGCTTTTTCTCCATTGAGTGTTCTTGGCTCCCTTGTAAGATATCAATTGACTGTATATGTATGGGTTTATAGTTAGCGATACTGCACTGTGTATTTGAAATTTGCACAGAGAGTAGACCTTAAAAGTTCTCATCACAAAAAAGTGTAACTATATAAGATGATAGATGTTAACTAAACTTACTGTGGTAATCATTTCAGAATATATACATATATCAAATCATTATGTTGTACACCTTAAGTTTATACAGTGTATATGCCTGCTATCTCTTAGTAAAACTGGAGAAAGGAAGAAACGAAACCACATTATGACGGTATGTAGGCTGTCCTGCATGCAGGGAATCACTTCGAATCTCGTTATAGCAAAATCTCTTAAACGCTGAGATATCTATCAATTTGTACCTCAGACAAGGAATGTTGACTTAGCAAAATAAATAATAAAAACCCAGTTACTAAATGCATTTATAGGTTCTATGTTAAAAGAGAGTCTGTGAAGGCAAAAGCAATCTCATTTGGGGCCCCTTGTCCACTTACACGGGGGTTGTGTTTACCTTAACTGAAGACATTTCACTAGGCTTTGATTTGCTCGTTGCTTTGGAGTAATCGCATGTGGAAATTTTACTTCCTCCTAGTTAACCAGGATATTGAGACCTGCTACAAAATAATGAGCAGAAAAAAGCCTCCATTTTGGGCTGACCTTTATCAAATTCTGAAAGGTCTGGAAACCTGTCTCCTTGTGCCATTAACTTGCTTCCTTCTGCATAGAAATAGCCTGCAATATAGCCTTAAATCTAAAAGAAAACTGAAAACAATTTTAAACATCTTATTTTTTAAAAGATTTTATTTATTTACTTTTAGAGAGAGGGGAAGGGAAGGAGAGAAGGCAACATCAATGTGTGTTTGCCTCTTGTGTGCCCCCTACTGGGGGCCTAGACTGCAACCCAAGTACGTACCCTGACGGAATCAACCCGTGATCCTTTGGTTCTCAGGCCCGTGCTCAATCCACTGAGCTACACCAGCCAGGGCAACTTTATATATCTTATAAACCATGGTCCCAGGTACACTGTATACCCCAGGTCACTAAGAGGATCATGTGACATGTGGAATAGGAGTGGCTTGATGCAGCCAGAGAGATAGAAGAGGCCAGTCAAAATCGCCTCGTGGGAACCTTCCCCCAGTCTCCAGAGACCTTTTGGATAAGAGGGGAACACATTCATCGCACAGCCGGGGGTTGAATTCGGATCTCACTAAGACTGGGTTATACTAAGGTACAGAAAAGATTCTGGCTAATGAAGCGTAATAAAGCACAAGAAATTTTTTTTCTGCAGTGGATGTATCACTCCTTTCTCTGTGCCAGCAACACGCCCACGGAGAACAGGAGCAGGCGCGCTTGCAGCCATCGGTGGACTTCCTTAATGCTTGCAGCTTAGGTAAGGTATCCTCCTTATGACTTCAAAGTGAAGAGCTCCATCGGGTTTAAAGCAGCACAAAGTGATATCGGAATTTTTGTCAGTAGTTATATCGGTGACAGATGTCCCTAACTGAACACTGTTTGTGGGTGAAGAGAGGTTATTACTGTCATTATTTCTTTCTCATCAAGTGCTTACAACAGACTAGGTGCCATATGGGATGGTAAGTGAGATCCCATCCTGCCAGGGCCAAGTGCGATTCTGCCGGGGATGTGGCTGAATGGGGATACTCCCCAGGGTGGCTCATGCCAGCGCACGGCTTTGATGCATTTCAGCCTGACAATGTGATTCTCAGCTGTTCTCTGCGATGCCTCAGAACCACTTCAAATCTTTGTCAGATGCATACCCAGTGGGGACAAGCTGACTTTGGCCTCTTCGTTTCTTCATTTGGGAAGCTCAAAATTCAGTCCCCCCTGGAACATTTTCTGAGAACTCAAATGGATATTGGCATGAGGGGGTGGGGGAGGGCAAGGGAGAAGGAATAAGGCATCACACAGGTTCCCTGAATTAAATAGAGCATCTGGCCCTACGATGTTAGAAACTCAAAAACATTGGGCGTAAGACAGTAATAAATAACACTTCCTAGAGCCGTGTGTTACCAGCCATTGTTGAAGCTTGTTGTTGATATGGTCTCATTGAACCCACAACCTATACAGAAAGACATTATTATGACCTCCATTAGACAGAGGAGGTCAGGAGGAGTCTAATGATCCGCCCATGGTCACACAGCTGCCTAGCTTTGAATCCAAGCCTTCTGGTTGGTTCCACAGTCCACCAGATAATTTGTAGTTTCTATAGGCTTTAAACATTTTGGGGGCTGTATTTCCATTGCTGAATTAATAGGACCTCGATTTCATAAATAGTTTTCAATTAAATAGTGAGTTTCCATCATGCTCTTTGCAATAAATTTTTTGTCCTAATGTAAGAAAATTCAGAGACCCTTCTGTTGAAATACTGGATATGGCCTTATTACGGAGTGATTGCTCATATTCTTTTTAAAAGCAGTTCTATTTCTCCACAGACATCACAATCTGTATTTGAGAGGCTGTCTGAAAGAGCCTTATTATTGCAGCATGTTGCTGACAAGCAATGCACTATTGCCATCTATTGTAATGGAGAGTAAGTTGATTTACTGCAAAGGATAGTGAGCTAATAGGAAGCATTCAATATGCAGCTGGGAACTGCAATTCATTGTTCTCCTCTGTTCAGAAGCATCTCTCTAAAGCTCAGGGCAACCTACATACTTTGCTCTTGTGGACAGTATTTGACCTGAAGAAACCAAAGCCTCTCTCTGTCCAGGGTCAGGAATCCCATTCTCTGATGACGAGGCTAAGCAGGATGAAGCAGCTCTTTGACGCTTTTCCTTTAAGCTCAGTGGGAAACATTTGTACCATCTTTTGCAAAAGCAGCATTTTGCCAAAGATCTAATTCAAATACCATTGGAGCAAGCGAGGCTCGATAGAACTAAGCTCCTAGGGGCTTCACAGCGTGACAGGGAAGGAAATGCTCTCCTGTCCTTTCATGCTGGCACCATCTCCTATCCCCCAAGGAGATGCAAATAACGGTTCACTGATTTTGGAGGGGTGTCTACTGTCTCCCATTGCCTTCCTGCCTTCTAAGCTGATCGGAAAACCGTAAGGGGGCCTGATACTCACTTCGTTTCCTGCTGGCCTTAAATAAATTTGTGATCTGCTGATTGGTGCTGGGATCGTTCACAGAAGCTTCCTCATTTCCGATCTTCCGTGGAGCAGCCCAGCGTATGCTGCCGATCTCTGGAAAGCTCTGCAAACAAGGCAGCCAGCATCACTTGCACTTAGCCCATGGCGGCTTAAAATCTGGCACATCCAAGCACGTCTCAGATAGTGTCAGTTCTTCTAGGAAATTAACTTGAATTCCTTTCCATTTATGCTTAACCTCTTTGGCGTGCCGTCTCTCCTCCTGTGCCAGGAGAGCACATGCCTTTGGTTTGGTTTCCCTCTGCTCTGTCTGCTTGCCTGAATTTAGTGCTTCTCTGGGGGTAATCAGACATCCCTGCTCCAGCTCAGAGGCCTGTGCTGCTCCTCTGGGTGCATCAGTTTCCACCTTTTACCTCTTGGCTCTTCCCATGACTCTTAAGGGAAGTGGGACAGACTCTATCAGTTGTCAGAACCTGCCAGTTATGTTTTCTGTAGCAGTTTTGACCTTCAGAAATATTTAAAAATGGAATTATAGTCCTGCGAGGTGAAATGTCAGGTGACATTTGAACAAAAACCCTGTACAAACGACCCCTTCTAAGGGATGCACAAGACACTGACGGTTCCTGGGACATCCAGCTCCCTCATGTGCCTCACTGAGCACCTGTCTCTTCCCATTCTTCCGTTCCAGTCAACAAATACTCCTGAGCTCGAACTGCAAGCCAGGCACAGAGCTGGACACTGACATGCAAGGATGAATAAGAAATGACCTTCATTCTCAATGAGTTTATGGAGCCAGATATGACATACAGGTGCTTCCAATGGACTATTTCAGCGACATGAGAGAAAGGTGCATAGCACAGAATGAGGCTTTGGGAAGTTTCTGGGAGGAGATAATATCTGAGCTGAAACTTGAAGCTAAGCAGAATAAGGTAAGTGAAGAATGACAGAGCAAAGAACATAACCAAGTTACAAAGGATGACTTGGATCAACTGGAAGAGTTTGATATCACTTGCGTGTAAAGTGTGCAGTAGGCAGACATTGAAAAGATATTTATTTATGAAAAAAAATACAATGTAGGCAAGCTCTACCTTAGATGTCAGGGAGGACCTGCTTGCTTATCTACATCAATACTTCCAGTAGCTTAGAGTCCAGGTGCCTGGCATTCTCATTGGATTACTCTTTTTACGAAGCCAGAAGACCCTAGATGGCGCCGCAGACGTCTCAAAAATTTGTAAGCATAGGAATAGGAATAGAAAGCACTGTGATGAAAGAAAAAAATCTGGACAACACTTGTGTATAGACTTTACCCAGGCAACTCAGATCTAGCAAATGATGTCAGCTCTAGCTTTAGAAACAGAATTCTGTGAAACTGCAGTTTGCAAATCCATTACAGGGCTCTGCTGCCTAATTTGTCATGGATCCATTTACTTGATTTGGGCAATTTAATCAGCGTGAAGATGAATCTGCTGCATATCCCATGTAAGCATGCATCATTGCTCCCCTCTGCTTGGAATCTGTGTTTGTTGAATGAGTCTCTCACAGGAGCTCTCACTAGGGACGGGGTGCAGTAGGAAACAAGAGCCAAAACGAACATAAAGCTCTAAATGTGGTAGTAACAGAGCCAGCAGGAATAAGGCAAAGTTTGAAGAGAATTTTAGGGTTGCCCAAGGCCCATGCCTCCCTGTCTGCAGCCAGCAGGGAAAATATCCCATCAGTTTAGCATTGTGATCATCACTCGCCCCACGGAGGAAAGTACCACTGACTCTTCTGATGAAAGAGTCCTTTCTTTCTGCTTTAATCAGTGGGTTGGACTCTCTCTTAGGCTTAAATAATAATGGTCATATAATCTAATACAGTAAAAAAATCAGCAAAAATATCTAGAGTTATTATCTAAGCAGCTTAAAGCAAACTGTGTTTGCTCTGCCTTTTACGGATCTGGAATTTTTACATCTATGTAAGGGGAAAACATACACACAGAATTTTGAGGTAAGAAAAAATTTCTAAAGACAAAATATAACACGCATACCTTGTTGAATTATCTTTGGTTTGTGAACAAAACTTTGCAGCATTAGATCACTTACTCTCTTCTGAGAAGGCTCCTCAGAAATGCTGGTTCGTAGAGGATTTTCCCTTTGCTGAACTCCTAGTTGGTGACTGTACTTTAATTTGGCTATTAATCACATGGGGCGCGTGACACCCCTTATATTGTGTATTGAACTGTTATTTATCTCTTGTATTGCGAGCTACCTTTTCATGGATCTATGATGTGACTCAGCATGGGAGAAAGGATATGGGGCTTAGGGAGAGAACAATTTGGATTTTAATTAGACAGGAAAAAATCTGGATTGACCGTTTTATAGCTATGCAGGCTGACACAATCAGGTAACAATTCTGAGCCCTGGTTTCTTCATCTTTAATATAGGGATGATAGTATTCCATTTACATGGTTGTTATAAGAATAAAATAAAATACAGGGTTTGGCACAAATAACACCCTTTTTGATTACAAAATCTTTTTATTACAAAATCATAAGCATGTAATTCTGTAACATAATATCACACTCAAGCACACTGTATGACATTTTAGGTGAAATGTTCAAATTAAAGCTATAAATTATTACACCCATATTATTACTCTACCAACCACACTCAAGCGGGTGTTGCTTCTGTCAGACCCTGTATATTCATAACATTTGGCATGGGAATAGGTGATCATTAAACTATTAGTATTATTTCATTTTATCTATTCAAAAGGACTTAAAGTTCTTGGCACAGTTGCTTGGGGAAGCCAGTGGCATGTGAGAAGTTCAACTCCCTTGCAACCTGCAGGCTGTGAAGGACCCCTGTGTCAATACTGCATGGAGGGAGAGAGAGAGAGAGAGAGAGAGAAAGAGAGAGAGAGGGAGAGAGAGAGAGACACTCCCAACAAGTGCCGACCACCCCCCCCGCCATTGCTCCAGCCATCCCAGCCCAGGAGTCACATGTGAGTGAACAAGCCTCTGGATGACTGTAGCCTCATTGGTATCCCCACATGTGAGTGAACAAGCCTCCGGATGACTGTAGCCTCATTGCCATCCAACTCCAACAGAATGAGGGACCAGAAGAAAAACCATCCAGAAGGGCCCAGTCAACTCTCATAGCCATCAGGGACAATAATGGATTTTTATTTTAAGCCACAAAACATATTTGTTATTTCTTTTAAATATGCTTTTTATTACATGTTTTGTATTTTCCAAGATCTAACGCAACCCCCTTAGGGAGCAATCACTATTTAGAGGTGGCCTGTTATTTGACTTTTTTAAAAAAAGATTTATTATTTATTTTTAGAAATGGGGAAGGGAGGGAGAATGAGAGGGAGAGAAACATCAATGTGTGGTTGCCTCTCATGCGCCCCCTACTGGGGACCTGGCCTGCAACTCAGGTATGTGCCCTGACTGGGAATCGAACCAGTGACCCTTCGGTTCACAGGTCAGCACTCAGTCCACTGAGCCATACCAGTCAGGGCTATTACATCACTTTTATATCTTTTTTAAAGTACCAGTATACCACATCAATGGATCTCTCTAACAATATAAAGGTTTTTAAAGCATTTGATTTTTCTCTTCATGCATTTTTATAAAGAGGTTCTCTTTTTTTCAAACATTTATGGAGGTATAATCACATATATTTTAAAGCATGGATCATTGAGAATGTATGTTATGCTAGTACTATGTCCAATTTATCTGTAAATCACAATAGAAAAAATTAGAAAAATCTCACAATGAAAAATATGTGGTCTTGGCAATGAGTATTTGAATCTGACCCCAAAAGCAAAGACAACAAGAGCATAAGTAAGTATGTGTGGCAACTTCAAATGAAAAAACTTCTGCACAGCAAATAAAACAGTCAAAAAAGTGAAAAGATAGCCTACTAAATGGGAGAAAGGAATTACAAATCATATATCTGATAAGAGTTAATACCTACAATATATAAAAGCACAACTCAACAGCAAAACAAACAAACAAACAAGAAAGCCCCACTCTGACTGAAAAATGGGCAGAGGATCTGAATGGACATGTTTCCAAGGCAGATACACAGATGGTGATCAGGTACATGGAAACATGTCCGATGTCACTAATCATCAGGAAAATACAAATAAGACACACAATGAGATATCACTTCACACCTGTTAGAATGACTACTACCAAAAAGAGAAGAAATAACTGTTGGTGAGAATGTAGAGGACAGGAAACCCTGTTGGTGGAGATATAAATTAGCACAGCCACTATGGAAACCGTCTGGAGTGTCCTTTCCTCAAAAAGTTAAAAGTAGAACCAGCATAGAATCCAGCAATGCCGTTTCTGAGTGTTTATCTGAAGAAAATAAAGACACTAATTTGGAAAAAAAATGCTCCCATGTTCATTGTAACATCATTTACAACACCAAGATACGGAAACAACCTAAGTGTTCGTTGGTGGATGAACAAATAAAGAAGATGGGGCACATATATACATGTTATATATATTACATATATATTATACATAACATATATTTATATATATTATTCAGCCATGAAAAGGAATACAATTTTGCCATTTATAACAATGTGTATAGACTTTGAGGGTGTTATGCTAAGTGAAATAAGCCAGACAGAGAGATAATACTATATAACCCCATTGACATGTGTTACCTAAAACCAAAACCAAGCAAACTCCAGGCTCACTGACACACAGAAGAGAGTGGTGGTTGCCAGAGGTGAGGGGTGGGGGACAAGCAAAAGTGGTGAAGGGGGTCAAAGGGTACAAACTTTCAGTTTTAAAATAAATAAGTCATGGGAATGCAATGCACAGCATGGGACTATAGCTAATAATAATTATCGCATATTTGAAAGTTGCTAAGAGAGCAGACCTTAAAATAAAATAATGTAAGTATGTATGGGGATGGATGTTAACTATACATTTGTGGTGATCATTTCACATTATTCAAATATTTAATCATTATGTTGTATACCTGAAACTAAGAAAATGCTGTATGGTAATTATAGCTTAATAAAAACTGGTGAATTTGGCTGGGGTGGGGTAGAGGAGTGGGGAGAAAATGCAGACAACTATAATTGAACAACAATAAAATTAAAAAAAAACTTTTCTGCATCCATTTGAGATATTCCATAACTTCTAGTGGACTCTGGTCACAGCAAACAAAACAAAACAAGACAAAAAACAACGCTGATTACTTTGAGAAACTAACTCAATATCCATTGTATTTAATAATCTCCAACCCCCTTCTGTTGAGGGTTCTTAACATGTTATTAAATGTATTTACTTCCCACTGGTGATTATCAAAGCTATTGGACAATTTGTTAAATTAAGATTCCAGGATGGTTAACAATTATGGGTACATCTTTATCATGTCACTAAAATTTTAAGTGTGAGTATTAATTCTAGGATACTATTCAGAAATCATAGCATATAAAATTATATATATGTAGCATATAAAATTATATATATACATATAGATATATAGATATATAGAGGGTTCTTTTCATATTCTTCTTAGGTCCCAAAGAGAGACCTGTGAATTCATAGAAAACAGAGTGCAAATTCTCATAGAAACTTGGATTAAACAGTGCACTTAAATGTCCTATTTAGTCTGAGCTTTAGATATTACGCCGATAGATAGATAGAAGACTTCATGTGGTCTTTGAAGCCTGAAGAAGCACGCATTTAGGTTCTATAGAAGAGACGTGTCTGGTGCCGTTCTGTGCAAAACAACCTGACAAACCATGACACCTGAATTCCTGGGTAATAATGGACAAATCCTTCAAAAGAAAAACTGCTAGAAGATGCAAAAACTTACTTCATGAAGACTTTCTTATAGCGGTCCTAAATCAAAGTAAGAATGTAATGTTAGATTTTAATTCAGTGAGAGTATTCTGTTATATTTGGTCTGATACCAGCAAAAGGGTGAAGACTGGCAGGAGCTGGTGGTGAGCTGCTTTGCTGGTGAAGCAGTGAATTAACCTTACTCATTAAGTAAATACAGAATTGAACACTGAGATGATGAAATACATAAGAGAATGACAAAAGCTGTTTAAGAGAGAAACCAGAGCTAGAGCCAAGAAATTATCACCTGGTGTCAATAACTTGAAAACCAGGTTGAGCTGATGACAGGAAGAAGTACAAGAAGAAAGCAGATCACAAATGTCATTGGTTGTGAAATGCTCCCTGCTAGAGTAACTCTCCGTAGGGCTAGGCTATTTGTGATGTCCCCAAGGTGTTCCCTGGCACCTGATAAATCAATGCAGGATGAAGGAAACACATCCTACATTATCTGTTCTCTTTACCAGCAAACTCAAGGAAGCCCAGAAGAATGGATGATTAGAATGTGCCTTATGCTACCCTTGACATGTAACGATCATTCTGCGTTTTCTTTTCACACGAGCTGAATAAGAGCTAATCTGGATTATGATTATGCTTTGACAAGAATCTGGAGTTCAGATTGGCAGCCCTTTGATAAGCTCCTTCATTTGCTCTCCATAATGCTTGTCTAGATGGCAAAGTTAATAATCTGATAATGATGCCAAGCTTTCCCATAGAAAAGATCACACGCCTTCTCTCAGGATGGGTAGAGGTACCTGCCTGTGGGCAAGGGTTCTCAATAACAACTACGACAGCAATGCAGATGGTAACTTAACGCGTATCAAGTGCCCACTCTGAGTTGGACAATCTGTTAAACACTCATTCATTTTAATCTTTGCAGCAATGTTATGCTAGCATGCAATACTATGACTATCATCACACCATTTTACCAATGGGAAAACTGAGGCCTAGAAAGGTTAAGGCCTCATGGCTGGTAAGGGGCAACTTTCCATCTCTCTAGAGAGTTTCTATGAACATTTGCCTATATATGGGAATATTCGCTTATAGAACACATCACTCTGCATACTTATAGGATTTATATATGTCTGCATGTATTACATATTTATATATGTCTCTATATATACATACTAATTTGTCAGTTTCATCATGTTGAACCAAAACATAATCACAGAGTTTATTCAAATATATGAATTTATTCAAGTACATGAATTTACCTGTTCATCAACTTACAGAATTAACTCCAGAATTTGTTGCTGCAACAAATTCAGGAAAGATCTGTAATGAAACCAAGTCCTACAAAAACTGCTAAGTAGTCAGATGTGTCAGATGGAAATTAGGGACTGGCAAACTTTTTTCTGTGAAGGGCCAAATGATAAATATTTTAGGCTCTGTGGGCCAGACTGTCTTTGTTGTAGCTACTCAGTCCTGCCATTGTTTGTACATGAAAGCAGCCATAGATGGTATGTGAAAAATGAGTCTGGCTGTGTTCCAATAAAACTTTATTTACAAACACAGGCAGTGGGGCAGGATCTGGCCCTTGAGTGTATTTTGCCCAACGCTGATATAGAAGCAGTCCATGCACACACATCCACATTCAAAGCAGGCATGTGCAATATAAAACTATCTTCTTTCCACTTTCTGTGTCATCTCTCTCTGATACTGGTATGACATTCAGCCAGTCTTTGTAATAGTACTCTAATAATTACTTTCCATAAAAAGTATCATAATTAAAAAGATAAAAAATGATAATTCAGTTAGATGTTATAAGTTATTGCTGTATAGATTTTATTGTATATGGTTCCTGATTTCTCCTCCATAGGTAGAATTTTAACTCACACTGTCAACGAATTGAGGTGAATGAGCTGGACTTTTAAGGCTAAGATGCTGAGATGAGTTAGATGTTAAGGGTAAAATGCTGAGATTATATTTACATTTGATTCTTTGCCTTTTGATATAGGTGTATTTGCAGATGCTTTACACAGAGAGAAGATTCAAAAATATTTCTTGCTTTTGTTACTAATATAAGATAGACTTATGTATTTTTATTTTAAATTTGGATTTATTTTACCAACAGAAAAGGAAATACTTTCTATCATTCATGGTGTGCTTTTAAAATCCCACTCAACTTGGGTAATTGAAGGGCAAGCTTCTTTCTAGTCAGTGTCTGGCCATTAGCACAACAACTTTTCTCAGGATTTTTATTTTTTATCAAAAATCCAGATGATGCGAATGAGGGGTAACGTTCTCTGCATTTTTCATAGGGTTAAAAATATACATTGATCAGTTTCTACAGATGATTTCACACACACTGGTTTAGTGTACTCTTACTACATTATTTTTTGCTGTGTGCTCAGCAAAAATTCCCTACAACACTAATATTAAATACTGAAGCTTAAACAATAACAATGCCATTTTTAAGGACTTAATATTTCATTTGAAAGGCAAGCATATAAAAAATGCCCAGTTTCAGATTCCCAGCACCTTTTTCGCTAGTTCTCACAAATCCATTAATGACCCCGGGGCACAGGACGGTGTGGCAGAGGAAAGTTAGGCTTGGGAGTCCCAGAAGCTTGGTCTGGGGTCCCGCCTCTCAGCTGAGCTGTGCCTGAGTTACATAAACTCTGTGCACCCCAGTTTCCTTACCTGCCACTGGGGATCAGTGGTGGTATCTGTCACATGGTTATTATGAGGAAGAAGCAGAGTAATTCATGATGGAGCATCAGCGTGCCACATACCTCTTCTCTTCCGTTTAAAAAGTAGTGTCTTCCTGATTCTGAAAGTCGCCTCTTCATTTTAAATAACCATCTTCAAAATGCGAGTGCTAGTGAAGAGGAAGCCACCCAAGTAAGGAAGGCAGAGTGGAAATGGATGAGAGGGTGCACCCTGAAACGCACACTTAAGAACAAATCGCTTCATGGAGAGTGAGAACGCCCATTCCCCTGACTTTGGCAAATCCTTTGGCTACAGACCAAGACAGAACTAAAGGTTAAAGGAAGGTGATTCCTGATTACTTAATGGGTAATTGTAATGAGCTACAATAACAGAATTATCATCTTTCAAAGCTTGATGCTCTTTTTTTTTGAAGCAAAGAAAATGATTTCATTACGTAGTATTTGAAATTGTTCAGATTAGATTTGAGCATGACGTCTAAAGACGTTTTGATGACAAAGTCCCCTTGAAGGCTGAAATCTTACTTATATTTGCTGAAGCGTCAAGGAGGAAAAAACTGAAGGGGTGATCATAAGACAGGAAAAGATTATTTTATCAAAAAATATTGGGCATCATGTACCCTTAACGTAACAGGGGGAGCTTTCAAGAACATCAGCTGAGATGCTTCTCGGTTTTGCAGCAAAAATTGAAGTCAAAGAAAAGAATTTTTCATCTGCAGAGTTCCTAATTCACAAGAAAAGCAAGACATTCTTTGTAAATTGATTTTTGAGGTTCTCATCTAAGGTGTGAAAGAAGCCATGGTATTGTTTCCCTAGTAAACATTTTTTTTGTTTGCCTATTGCTTTTTTCTTTCTTTTTTTTTAGAAAGAGAATAAAATCCCTCAAGCTTATCAAACTTTAACTCCAAGACTTTTTGATGCCAGAGACTGATTTCTTCGAAAAGGCAGTTGGCGATCCAGAAATGTCACACTATCCTTCTCGGCAAGGTGCCATTATTTTCCTCAGTGATTTCTCATCCGTGCATCTATTTATCTCATGTCAAGCTATCATGTCAGGACACCCTGTAACTTGTTCAGCTGGGGATGTGACTGCGTGGGGATGGGACCCACTCAGCTGGCCAACGCTTACTCGCTTCCTCTCTTGGTGACGGAAATCAATCAGGCTTCCTGCTGATCGCTCTGCTGGATCTTCCAGGAGCAGCTTTGCCAGAGTTTCCACCGCCTGCTAGATGCAGGAGGCCCACTCTGCAGCTTTCCCGAGCAGCGTATCCCCCTATTGATCATGCCTTGAAAGTCAGACAATTTCTGAGTGCATGCATGTGAGTGTGTGGGAGGGGGAGACCGAGGAGGAGTGTGCTTTCTTGTTGAAATGAAACAGAATTTATGAGTAGGAACAGACAGTTTTTGCTCCCGTTTGGCGCCATGCATGAAAAGGAGGTTCGCGTGTCGGTTTTCTTAGGGACTCAGTTCCAAAGAGTTTGTGGTGTGTGTGTGCCAAGGAGGAAGGATTTCAGAGCACGGGGGAGAGCTGAGAGAATTCATGCAGGCAAATTCAGGAGCGCGGAAGAAAGAAGAAAAATCGGTTCTGAGGCACAATGTTTTTTGACCTTCAGAAGATGGAATGTCCACAGAATGGAAACCGCTTAAAAAAAGATTTTGTTTGAATCTGCACAGCCATGCCAAGGTCTGCATGGGGCATCACGCTGCTCTCCGTAGAGCAGTGATTTTCAACCTTTTTAACCTCCTGGCACACATAAACTAATTACTAAAATTCTGTGGCACATCAAAAAATGTATTATATTTTTTGCCGACCTGACAAAAAATAGTATAATTCTGATGCATTCACATTGCTGGCTATTGTTGTGTCGGCTGTTGTCATTTTATTATTTGACAATCGACGGGAAAACAGGTCAGTGCCCCTGACTAAATAGCCAGGTGTGGCGTGTTTTAAAAATTCTTGCTGCACACCGGTTGAAAATTGCTACTGCAGAGGATGGAGCACCTCTGGGACAGGCCAAGGTACCAGGTGGGCGAGGGATATGCCCAGAGCTCTTGGTTCCAGTTACCTGGACTTTCGGCCTCTGGAATGCTGGCTTGGATCCCTCATTGGCACCAAATTCACATTCTTATGCACCATTATTTTCTGCATGTATTAAAAGGCATTTTTCCCTTTGCTGGATCAAACCACACTGTGAGTCTAAGGTTTTAACCTTAACATGCTGTATTTTCAGTTTAATTAAGTCCATATCCTAGGAAATGCTTTCCTGCCAGCCTCTACAATAAGACACTCCTGTCAGGCAGGAGCTAATCTTCAGTGCTTTCTGGACTGGCCCATAATTAATTTTAAGAACAAAAGTAGACTTATTAAAAACTATCCACATTTGATCACACTGAGGAGGTGTGCAAAATACATACTCACTTTCAGGATTACTTTGTCACCTACTGTTCATGTTTCCACGTGGGATTTGATAAAGACGCCTCCAGCCACAGAAACTCTCCCTCCCCTGCCTCAGTAATTTGTTACCAGTGAGATCTTGGCTTGAGCAGCAGTAAATTCCTGGGAGACAGAGGTTTTATGGGCACATTTTTACACTTTTCATTACTAGCAGGAAAGAACGCATTTTCCTCTCCAAAAACTGACGATTGTTTCCAGGCTCGATTCCCTGTAATGAGAGCTGTGTGTGTGTGTGTGTGTGTGCGTGCGCCCATAAGGGCTGATTGCGATGAGGAGGGTAAATGTGTGTTTGCATTTGGATGGTGAGATTGATACTTGGAAACACTGCCAGGCATTCTAATGATTGTCAGTGAAACAAACAGAATGAGGGACTTCGCTTCCATGCTTCATCTGCGGTTCCTATCATTAGTCCAACTTCATCTAAGGAGCATACTAGCCCTCCAAAGCAGCGATTTTCAGCCTTTTTCATCTCACAGCGCACACAAACTATTACTCAAATTTTGTGGCACACCAAAAAAATATATTGTACTTTTTGCCAATCTGACAAAAATAGTTTTAATTTTGATTCATTCACACCGAACAGCTATTGTTGTGTTGGCTGCTGTCATTCTTGTATTTGACAATCTAAGGGAAAAGAGGTCAGGAGTGCATGCTTTAAACATTCTTACAGCACACCGGTGAAAATCGCTGTCCTAGAGAACTAGCTTTGTAATTTCCCCATAGAACTTCCACGTGGAAAACGTGGGGGACACTGAAGGAGACCGCGAAGGGCTCTGGGGGTGCTGCAGGGAGCTTTCTAGACGAGGATCATAGGGGATGTGGAAATGCACAATGCCGCAGTCCTTCCGGACAGACTCCTTGCAGTATAACTGTTAAATCTTACAGAGACACCATGGACATTGCCAGTAATGATGACTCACATCCTTCAAGGACAACTATGACACGGCTTCCGAGTAGAGATCACCTTGGGAGGAAAAAGAGCCAGTAGCTGAGGACAGTGACTCTGGAGCACATGGAAGGGTTTTTGACTGACAAATGCAAAAAGAAACGCACACAAACCCTTAGTGATCTAGGGGAGCCCACATCACTTCTCACTGTTCCAGCCCAATAATAAGAGTTCAATCAGACTCGACGATTTGAACATCTCCACTCAACCTCCTTGTGAGACAATGACTTAAATAGATGTTTTATCAACTGTTTTAGCCAGTAATGAATTCACTGATAGCTGAAAAACATGCCCCAAACCAAATCACAACAAACACTATGTCTTTACTAGATACACAAGTTGATGGATTATAGCATGGAACTCACTCTTTTTTCTAGGAATAAGGGTAAAGACATTTTCATTTAGAAAAATAAATCTTGCAAGTAATTAAATAAGATGCTTGTACTGCAAAACCATTATTTATACAATAACAGAGGCTGGCTACCTCTGCCTTCCATTATTCTCTAGCCTGAGATTTAGTCACAGTTCTCTTAACCCAGCTGTGCATTCAGCTGCTATATCTTTCTTCATGTTGTACCTTCGCTTAATTTCTAAGTCTTAACCACCCTTCAACATCCAATTTCTAATATGCTCCCCTGTTGATAACATCAGCATGGTATCCTGTGTCACCTTTGCTCTTCACTGCCCACTGGACATCTGTTATTAATGAACCTTTTTTTCTTTTAGTCTCCACCAATCTGATAATTTCTCCGTCTTTCCTTTTCTTTCTTTTCTGTTTTGGCGTGTGACCTTGACACTTTTGAAGGGTCCTAGACAAGCATTCTGCAGACTATACCTTTATTTGTGTTTGTCTTGGGTTTTCTCATGACGGAGTGGAGGTTACAAATTTTGGGAAAGAACACTAAAGAGATAAAGTGCCTTTCTCATCACATAGCTCCAGAGGGTACGTGTTAGCATTGTGACTTATTACTGGTGATGGTCACCTCAAACACTTTATTACACCATTGTTTGCCAGGTTTCTCCACTGTTACTGTTTTTTTTCTTTCCATATTCTGTTCAGTGATTCACTAAGTTCAGCCCATGTTTCAGAGGAGGAGAATTATGGTCCATCTTCTGGAGGAAAGAGTATTAAAGAATTTCTGGGAAATATTAAAAGCCATGATGGCAATTAATAAGCATTATAGGAGAGATGCTTTGAGGCTTCTCGTTTACCCTGTTTTCCCTTAACATTTTGCTCACTAATTTTAGCATCTATTGGTAAATCTTGCAAGAAGCCAGATTTACTCTGGTGATCTAATAGTGCTTTTCTATTTCCCTCATTTCTTTATTATTTGGGATACTTCTATAAAGAATACTTGTCCATTTCCCCACTTATTTCTTTATTCTCTCATTTATCTATATCAGCATGTCATGGACATTTATATTGTTCTTGGTGTTATAATGTAATAATTCCTTTATTTATTTTGTTCCAGTGTTGTCTGTTGGGAGCTTGTGCATCTTTTTGAGACACTTAACATTTCTTTGAGCACTTCTTTAATTTCTGGGACTTCCAGATACTCCCGGACCATCTTGCATCTTCTGGACTGAGTTCCGGTTCCCATGACCGGAGAACTGCATGCAGGCACCAAGGTCTGGGCACCAATTGTGTTTGCTGTGACAACCTGTCATTATTTTTAGGTCCTCTCACCACACAGAACTAGGAAACATTTCTGTATGGATACTGTCCCACGTATATACTCGAATCGGTATTTCAGTACCTGCCCGCACTCTTCTCTCTCTCTCTCTCTCTCTCTCCCTCTCTCTCTCTCTCTTTTGGACATGCTCACCCCCCCCACCATTCCTTTACAGAGACACACACACACAGAACTATATATCGAATGTTCATACAACATCAGTTACTCTGAGTCACCTGCCATTTGATTTTGTAATTTCTTTCTTTGGCAGTGAGAAACAACAGCTTATTTGATGATTTGTTAAATTCTAGAATACAAGCAAAGCAATTTCAGAATTATTAGCCTGCAACCCTGAAAAATAAACTTACCAACTATAGTACAGTGTTTATGTGGAGTTCTTTTTTGTCTTATTTTTCCATACAAATCATTGTTTACCCAATTTTCTTAGGTCAGCTGATCTGGGTTTTTTTGCCCACCTCCTTCAGTACAATTTCCTTACATATTTGTAATCCAGTTAAATTCATTTGTCAGAGTCTATATTTCATCTGGGATCCCCCAACATCCTCCGCTTGTTTGCTTTAACTGCATGTAATAAACTTCACTTTTTGTGGTGCACGGTTTCATGGGCTTTGGCAAATCCACAGTCACGTACACACCTCCCCAGTGCCATGGAGATCTGTTCTGTCAGCCCATACGTCCTGTTGCATGCCCCCGTCTCCTCAAGTCCCTCAAAGAAATGCCTGTTCTCCATCTCCATACTGTCTCCTTCTCAAGAATGTGACATAAATAGACCATACCACATGTAGGCTTTAGGGTCTGTCTTCCTTCAGTTAGCAAAGATGAATTTAAGTTTAATCAATAGCTCATTCCTTTTAATTGCTGAATGATACTCCATTGTATGGATGTACCATACTTAGCTTATTTATTGACCTCTTAGAGGATATCTGGACTATTTCCAATTTTCAGCAATTATAAATAAGGCTGCTATAAACCTCGGTGTACAGATTTTTTTTGTGAATGTAACTTTTCAATTCACTTGCATAAGCACTTAAAAGTGGGGTTGCTGGGTCTCATATATGCTGGGTCACATGGTAAGTGTATGTACAATTTCCTAAGAAACTGGCACACTGATTTTAAAAGTGGATGTTTGCTTGTGCCCCCAACTATGTATGAAAGTTAATTAACTTTTTATATTATTTCCACCTGTAACACCATAATGAGTGGGGCATTGTTTGTCTATTCATCATAATTACTTGGTAAGTGCCTATGTATCAAGCACCAATCAAGTGTTTTTAACAATGAGTTCATGAAGTGTAAGAAAGAAAACAAATGTCTATACAAATAGATAAGATACATATAGAGAGTGACGAATGTATTAACAATATTGTTCTATGGCTGAGATGAACCACTTCTAAGAACAACAGCCTTAAAATGTCATTTTCCCCACTGACTAAGAACTTATAAAATTGATTGAGACCAATGAATGCATCATGAGTGTTCTGCAGAGATGCTCTGGGAGTGTGTTACTCAAAGAAAATTCAGTAAACCATAATCTTTCACTGGACCTCTGGTTCTAAAATCTCTTGCTCGCATAGCAAGTGAGCAATTATCTGTTGGAGTGAGCACAGGCACCTGGGGTTTTTTTTGTTTGTTTTTAAAAATGTTATTTGGAGAATGAAAAATGGGGAGCAGAGGAGGAGAGAAATCAGAAATAGAGGGGATTCTCAATAGGTGTCCAGGATGCGCCCTGCATTGACTAAAAGTTGACTGTAAAAAGGCACTATTAAGGAAAATTAGCTCAACTGGGTTACAAGTATTCCTGTCTTTGGAAATGGAAGACAACATTTTTTTAAAGGAAAAATTTCAAAGACATCATTTAGAGAGACAAATAGTATCATGGATGGAAGCAGGAACGAACTTAATGTTTAGCTGTAGGAGGTTTAGGAATTGATTTTCATAACACGAAATTCACGGTTCAATAATTTTCCATTTGGATGGAGGTCAGGGTGCCAGAGCAGCTTCTCTGATACCACCTCATTTCTCTTAAGTAGAAACACACTACTTACCTAACAGGAGGAGACAGACTTTTAGGAACAAGATATTTTAAAATATTAATCATGAAACTCGTGCCAGTGGAATACCTTAAGAATGCTGAGAAACTTAGGATGGTGCCCAGCTTAGGTTTCAGATTCGCTGAGCATGAAGCTGAATGTGCCAAACCTCTTTCTGACCTTCCTTAGAAAGACTGAGCTTGGCAGGAATGTGATGATGTCACTGGAGTGGAGACCAATTGAGTGGCCCAGACTTTAATGGGGACTATTGATCTCAGTAGCTGCCGTGTGTCCCGATTCACTATTGTCCTACTCAGCTCTTCCAATCTCATGAAACCAACACTTACCTGTTCTCACTTGCTGACGTAGACCAGAGATTTTCAACCTGTGTGCCGTGAGCATTTTTAACACATGCACTAATTGACTATTTAGTCCAGGGCACTGACCTCTTTTCCCTTCAATTGTCAAATAGTAAAATGACAACAGGCAATGCAATGATGGCCAAAGGAATTTAAATGTTACTTATTTTTCTTTGTTGGATCAGCAAAAAATACATATTTTTTTTTGGTGTGCCGGAGAACGTTAGTAATTAGTTTATGTGTGCCACGAGATGAAAAGGGTTGAAAATCACTGATGTAGAGAGTATGTAGTGGCTTCTGGAGACAGTTCAGTTAGCATTTCTTAGGGAAGAGTATGGCTTTGGGGGGAAGTTATTTTGGGTGTCATTGGAAATTAATGCCTTGCCAGAATGATGACCAAAGTTATTCATTGCGGAATGCTCAGAATCATTTTTCTACAAAGGAAAAAATCCAGAGATGTCGTATGTATTTGGAAGAATTTGTACTGGTCTGTATTACATGCTCTGTGGAATCATAACTCCAGGAAGCAGAACTCTAATATCACTCGCTGGCTAATGATCCCCACAGTCATGAAGGAAAGATGGACAAGCACTGAGCAGGCAGGAGGGTTTGGCCTTATTTAGCTTTCACTTCCTCACAGCTTCTCTTTAGCGGATCAATAATGCATTTCAGATAGAGGTGATTTTCCACTTGTTGCTTCATTCTCTCTGTCAGGATATGAAAAGGCATTAACGAATACAACATGGAGGAATTCCACAGGGAAGAGTATATAAATACACACACGCAAACACACATATTTATATATAATCTTTGATCTAATTTTGATATTTTTCCCTGTCTCTGATGGACAGATTTCCGAAGTCAGAGCTTCTGTCCTTGTCTGTGGCCGGTGGCATCATGAGACAGATTTCTCTCAAAGCCAAGCCAGAGCCCGGAAAGGGGAGAAAGATGGGGGAAAATAAAGTCTCGTTTCTCATATATTAAGACAGACGTCAATACTTTAATAGCAGGACTTGCTGAGGGAATTGTAAAGAAATGAATATTTTAAAAAACTTAAAGAAGTATAGTTAAGCTCATTTAAGGGAAAGAATCTAAAAATGATTAAACGGAACCCTAGATTTATCTAATACAGGTCAAAGTTTGGGTCTTGGACAAATGTGCTGTTGTAATTTGTGGGTGATCACCTGCTTAGTAAATAAATACCATTTTCGTGACATACATAAAGCCGGCGCCTGCTCTTTGTCAGGGTGTGCTAGGGTCTGCGTGCTGGAGTGCACAGGCGTTTCCGCAGCAGGCTGGCTGTTAGGCGTACGTGTATTGATCTGCATTGCAACAGCTCCACCTATCGCTAACCAAGGGCAGGGGTCAGACCAATGCAAATTGACTTCAAGCAGATTTTACCGCTGGGCTGTCGTGTTCCTCGCTGCTAGGGAACAGAAGTTAGCAGGACAGGGGACCGTCATTTTGAACCTGATGGTGCATGTTATTCAAACCGAGCTGAAGGGGAAGCTGTCATTGTGTGTTCGTGTAGTGCTGGCTCCGGGAATAAGCTCTGCTATACACAAAAGGATCGTGAGGAGATTTGCCCACTAATTGAAGAGAAACGCTGCCTGAGGATTTCAAGCTTCATGTTACTAACAAAGATTAACAAAGATTTTCATCCCTTGGAAACTGCAGCACTAAACTTCTTTTCTCATCTGTCAGGTGGTCATGGAGAAAGAAGTTCAGGCCTCTTTAAAGATCGTAAGCTTTGAACATTTGACGGAGGAATTTCATTCATCAGACAGACTTTCTGACCTACGGATTTCAGAGGCCTTGGAGTGCAGGTTGCAAACTGACATTGCAAAATATACAACTGTCCGTCCTCCACGTTCTAGGCAGGGTGGTGCCAGCAGGACGGGTGGTCTCTTTAGCGGGGGCTTAGCGAGGCATTGTGGCAGTGCTGATGTTGGAATTAGGTGGCTTGGCAGAAAATTCAGAAACACATTGAATACCAATACTTCCTTAACTTTTCATTCTGAATGTAATTGGAGCCGTTGCAATTTTCTGGTTGTTGTTATTCGTGTTGTTGTTATGGGAGAAGAGAAAGAGAGCTACCTAGCAACAGTGGTGGTCCAATCTTCTTGGGAATAGCTTTCTTTCTGTCCTCTGCTTCTGATGGACCGTTCCTGTCTCCTGCCCCCAAATTCGATGTGTGAAGGAAGACAGGTGGATTATTTTGGTGCCCTAAGCAGGATCCAGTCAGGGCTGATGGACAGGAGCAGAGAGACCGTTTCCTCTCTTTTATGACTCTCACATTTCTAAACTGGAGCAGGTTTATTGCCCTGATATAAATGTGATTTCCGTGGTCATTTACTTATCTTAACTACATAGCCTCAGGCCCAAGGATCCAGCTGCAGGCCCTCATTTGTACCAATTCTTCCTCATTGAAATAATACGTAAGTCTAAGGATCTGAGACAAGAATATAGCCAAGACGGAAACAATTCCTTCCTGACAGTATACATAGTAAACACAGACAATGAAATGGGTGAAACAATAGCTGACTGTACTAGGGTACAGAAGAGTAAAAATTGTGATTTATTACGAGCCTCGAATTTTAAACTCCATGATTAACAGAGGGAATCTTGCCATTTCTCAGAACCCATTCTAGAATTATGTATGAGCAAACATTCCAGTCCTAAGCAAAATGAGACGAGTCACAAAATAATTCCCTTTCCGCCCTGGCCGGTGTGGCTCAGTGCATTGAGCGTCAGCCTTGGAACCAAAGGGTCACCGGTTCGATTCCCAGTCAGGGCAGATGCCTGGGTTGTGGGCCAGGTCCCCAGTATGGGGCATGTGAGAGGTGACCACACATTGATGTTTCTCTCCTTCCCTTTCTCCCTCTCTTCCCCCTCTCTAAAAATAAATAAATAAATAACATCTTAAAAAAATAATTCCCTTTCATATTGTTTCACCAAATTGTTCCTGTTCAATCAAAACACACCAAGTGAACCTTTCTGGCCACAAGTGCCTTGATTACCCTCACAAAAGTAAGGGACAGCAAAGGTCAAACATACAAAATAGGGTTACATTAACCAACTAAGACAAAGAAATGCACATACTTCTCCAAATAAAAGCATGAATATTTCACTGTGTATTCTAAGGATTAAAACAAAGCAAAACAAATTTTGAGTTAATACTTGGATAATATATGGAGCAGACCACTAATTCCCGAGGGAGATTTTATGTTTGATGAGTTTAAATTCTAGCAAGGAGATAAGGTGTATGCATATTAAAATTAAACAGCAGCAGAATAATAGTAGGAAGCAATAACATAGAATATCAAATAAGGCAGTGAATAATAAGCAAATGAGTGATACATCATGTTCCGAGTTAATAAGAACGAGTGGTTACTCTTGGTCTGAAAAGGCAAAGGAAGATTCTTTTGGCTTTGAAAGATAGATAAATTGAAATAATTATATGGTAATATTACTGCTCTTTCCTATTTCTCAAGTGTACTTTCCACGGTGTCTCACCTGGATCCCTTGCACATTTTCTAAGGTAAGTGGTTTGATGCTTCTTAATTCAAGAGAAGCCTAAAATATGTTGTAAAATATTTAAAAAGGTAAAAGGCAGTTATGAACGCCAACCTCTTCAAAGAGTTGAGATAAATGAACAACTATAACAAACAACAATAACAAAATTTGGTGAATTGGAATATTACAGAGAGAAACCATTAGACTTTGCATTGAAAGGAGTGAGTTTACCACGAGCCATTTTTATAAATTACTAGTGCCTAGCAGTGTGCTTCACAAATGAAAATATATTTGATATTTCATTTGTACATATATTCATTTCTACAAACATTTGTCAAATTTTTATTGGGTACTACCTTTAAGCACAAAGGTTGGCTAATGAACTAGAGAATAAACACTAAAAAAAGACATTGATACTTGGCTGTAAGAATCTCTCAAAATAGTAGAGAAACAAGTATAATATTCAAACTAAGCTTAACAATGTAATAAAATATTTATATACATGAAGGGTGCAGAAATCAATTCTGATCTTGGAATTAGAGAAATATCCAAAGAAGGTATGACTTTATTCCTTAAAGAATAAGTAGAATTTTGATAGGGCAGAAAAAATATGAAGAATTAAAATTCTTTATAATTATAAACTTGTAAATAAAATAAAGTGATGAAATAAGGAAGTACATAGTTTGAGTGAAGTGCTAAATAGTTTGGAGCAGGAAAAGTACAAAGAACAATTGTCATAGAACATCGAGTGCCCTGATAAGGAATTTAGACTTTACGCCCATAGTCAAGGCCATGGAACAATTTTAAGCACTGATTGCTCAGATGTTGACTTGTGTTTAGGGATTAAGGTAGTTGAGAAGAGAGTTGAATTGATCGGATATTTGAAGCAAAAACCAATTGAGAATAAATTGCATTCATTTTAGAAAAAGATATGAGCGCATAAGAATAAATAGGAACAATTACACTGGGAAATAATGGTAAAAACAGAAATTTTAAAAAACAATAAATAGGGAGCAATTCTGGGAATTGTGAGTAACTGGGTATGCAAAATAAATAAAACCCAGTCACTAATGACTGACGTTGCCCATTTAGGGTGCTGGTCAGGGTAAGTTAATTTATGTGACAACCCCAGCAAACTGTGGCTGAACAGAATCAGCATTTATTTTACATCCCATTGCATTCTGATGAGACTGGACAGCTCTGTTCCATGAGGTAATTCAGGGACCCAGGTTCTTTTCATTGTGAAGCCCACAACTTTGCAGCATTTTGCGTTCCTATACTGGCCAACAGGTAAGGGGAGAGAATAAGACAATGAAGTAGTTCATAAAGCTTTAAGGTCAGATTCAGATTCATCACTTGCACCCACATTGTCTTAGATAGATCTCAGTCACATAATACATTTAACCTCAAGGGGTCAGGAAACACCACGAGCAGTGTGACATTAAGGAATGGAACACAGATATTTGTGAGCAATTGGCCGCTTTCTGCTACAGCGATCAGTGTAGGGTAATGCCATGAACCAGAAAAGGGACACTTAAAAGCAACCCTAATGGGAAGCAAGGAAAATGAGTTCAACGTTGGACATGTTGGGTTAGTGTTGCATGTGTAACTGCAGGCTGGTTGAAGTATTGTGCAGGTACTGTTCAACTCTCGTCCGAGTATTAGGGTAGAGTTGCTGATGTGGGAGTCATTAGTATAAAGGTGGTAGAATAAATAAAGTTGCGATTGAAATAAAGAGAAAGCCATGGATAAAACGTTAGTGGCCACACATTGTAAGGCATGTTAGAGGAGAAGAAGCAAGAAAGAGACATGGAAAAGGGGCAGTTAGATGTGCAGAAACAATACCTGGAGAAAAGGTAGTCGAGGAAGCCAAAGCAAACTAGGTAGAGCGAGGAGGAAGAACACTTCAAAATTTTCATAGACTGCTGGAGAGAATTTAGGATTGGAGATGAGGAGAAATGAGTTTTAGTGAAGATGAAAACATTTGCTGAAAGTGAGAACCTCAGGAGAGGTAAAGGGACAGGAAAATACAAAAAGGATGGAATCCATTAGCAATGAATACAAACATTGGCAACGAGTACTTTTTGTTGAATTAAATTATATAGTAGATTGTGAATTCTAGAAATGTGAAAAGAACAGTAGAGTAGAATTTGGATTATATGGTTTGAAGTTCAGTTCTGCTTAGCTATGAAACCTTGGGCGAAGTATTTAATATCACGTAGTTTTCCCATATGTGAAACAAAGCAATTGGACCCAGTGTTCTCTAGGTCCCTTCTCTCTTTACAAAGTTTAGTCATTTTGTTAGTTAAGGCAATCCAGTATAATAAGGAATAAATGAGCTCTGCCTTAGTTCTGTTCCTAGGATGCAGCTTTAATCAAAGTATTATAATTCCCTAACCTTCATTTTCTCATCCTTAACATGGGGATAATAATGGCATCTACCTCCGAGGATTGTTTTCAGTTTTAAAAAAGTCCTGATTATAAAACACATAGTACAATGCTAAATACACAGTATATAATCTTAAATGTGAATGCCAGCAAGACTATAGAATAATTAGACCATTGGACTGGATGTGATAGAAAGGAATTCAGAGAATGTGCTTGATGTAAAATTCTGGAAAAAGGAAAATCAGCCTGTAGTATCTAGGAATCGTTTGATTCTTGTTGATTACACAAAGAGAATGTGTGTGGGCATGAACAGGTTACAAAACAAGAATGAACATGTAAGTGTATTCATTCAATAAACATTCAGACTCTGTTCTTGGCACAAAGACAGAGAGAGAAAGAGACGAATAGGGAAGAGTCTGGGTTCCATGTTTATCCTGCGCAATGACTAACTTACATCTAGTTTGTATCCTGTATGGCCTTAACACAGTGGAGAACAGTCTTGTCCTCTCAACATTGTATGTATGTAAAGGACAAAGACTAAAATACAGGGGGAAAATAAAACAGCATGCAAACATTTTGTTCCTTTTTTCTGAAGTGAGCACCCTGAAAAAGACCACCAGTAAGTACTTGAAATCTCCACTTTTAAGTGTCTCTGGTAGTTTTTCACACCTATTATTTATTTGATTAGCAGAACTGTTTTCTCTCTTACTTCAAGTAGAAAAATACCTTTGAAAAAATATATGCACCAGAAGCAAGATAAATCAACACCCTTGCTACAGTTGAATTAGTTGCCTGTAGAAAGTGTTTTATGGGCTGTTTCACTACCACTTTAATTAACATCAAACAAGGCATATATTCTGGCTTTGCTCTCTTTTTCAAGTATGTGAAGCTGTATTCCACATGTGTCATGATTGTAATACTGAATTCTACCCCTTGGGAAATCAACCTGACCTTGATTGCTCTGAATTGTCCAGTGAGTACACAACACATTCAAGCTCTTTAAATGACAAAGGACAATATGAAGAGCCTTGCCTTCTATGTCCTCATTGGCTGTTACCTTGTTCCTCCGAGCCAATAGCAATAACAAGCTCAGTTAGTAGAACTACCATTGGAGTCACGGATGGGGATTGAGATTAAAAGATGTAATTAGGACTAGGAACATGGTATTATAGCTATTACAGTTATAGTCAATATTTCTAAAGTTATTAAAGTTTTCAAATGAACTTTTAAAAAATAGAGTTTGGTTGTTACAACATGCATTTAGGAGTTTTTTCTTTACTTTTTAAGTGTATGAGGTGTATTCCTTAATTTTCTCTGTTGTACACATATACTCCTTTGCTATCTGTATAGTTACTTTTTACTAAACACGTCTTATGTGCTAGGCAATATGCTATGTGCTTTGCCTCTATCATTCTTGTAATCTTCCCAATCACCCTAAAACTTAGTTATCATCATCCCTACTAAACAGACAAAAGAAATGAGGTTAAAAATTGGTAGAGCTTGTACAGTAGTCCCCCATTATCTGTGGTTTCATCTACCCATGGTCAACTGTATCCAAAATGTTAAATGGAAAATTCCAGAAATCAACAATTTGTAGGTTTTAAATTGCTCACCATCTGAGTATTGCCACCATTCGTCTCCATCCCACCCGCCCCTTTATCCACAGTGTTCAGGCTCTGCATGCTCCTACCTGGTAGGCTCTTAGTAACCCCCTGGGTTTGCAATTAACCACCATGCTATCTCACTGTTTGTGTTCAAGTCCCCCTTATTTTACTTACTAATGGCCCCCAAATACAAAAGTAATAATGCTGGAAATAATGATCTGCCAAAGAGAAGTTGTAAAGTGCTCCCTTTAAGTGAAAAGATGTCTGTATATAGGAAAAAAGCAGTATATATATATAGGGTTCAGTACTATCTGTGTTTTCAGACATCCACTGGGGTTCTTGGAATGTATTCCCTGCAGATAAGGGGAAACTATTGTATTTGAACACAAAGTCTTATACCTCCAGCAAACACACTTTCTAATCACAAGGCTATATAGCCTACCAATGACCACGTGTTAGAATAATTAAAGTAAAAAATAATTAATATTAAAGAAATTAAGACTAAGTGTGGGCTGAATCTTGTGTCAACTATTAGCTGAGCTTGTCTTTGGGAATTTCCATAGGATCTGTTCCTACGTGCTCCCTCTAAGGTCTTATAAATGTGATTTTTTAATATGACAACTTGACTGAAGAATTCTTATTCACAATGGACAGAAGACAGGAAGGAGAGTAGAGCCAGATTTTGAACTGGAAGCAGTTGTTATTTCTTTTCAGCTGTGGGATGGACCAGATGACCTTATGGGATGCCTTGCTCCTTTATACCACCTGAAGCTGTGGTCAGCTTGTGAAAAGTAGAAATAGACGTGTTCTCAGTTAGGTTTGGCTCCATCTACAAATTTAGTTAGGAAAGGAAGAGATTTCTCTGTGGACACGTGAGCTGAAAAGGCAGCTTTTCTTAACCCTAGAATAGTTAGTCACTAGCACAATACATGAGAAGCTCAAAATGGTAAAAGCCTGCCAAGTACCTGTGGTAAAATCAAAGTTCCTTCACCCCTCCTACGGTCAAGAAAGCTATTAATATTTCTCATTTTAATTTTCTAAGGTGAAACAGATGCAAACAGCTCTGTGTGTGGCTTTAGAAAAGGTCAGTAATGGTCTCACCTGGCAAGGATTGCTCACAAATATGAATTGTTTTGGCTCCTTTTTTTTAATGGTTGTTTGTAAGCATGAATCCATCAGTATTCCTCCATTTTCCATGGATACAAGAAAAGAGCAATTATCACACGACCAGTTTCCTATCTCTGAAGATGTCCTCCCCTCCATTAGGGACCTAGCGTCTTGGAATTTTTAGTGTGTCTGCGTGTGTGTTTGTGGGTCTGCGTACATTGTTCTGATAAAAAACTGACACAGAGGAAGGAGCACTGGCAGCTTATTCAGCCCTGATCCTTTCTGACATTTCACTGTCATTTGAATGAGTCACCTTCTTTCCTCTGGAGAACAGAGAAAACAAATCCTCTAACTTGAGATTTGAACGCCAAGTTAGAATTCCAGCTTCACTTCACTATTCTGAGCCTTAGTTCCCTTGGCTATGAAATCAACGTCATAATGCCTACTTTACAGATTTGTTGTAAGGATGAAAATGAGATGATGTAAGAGCAAAAATGTGACAGGAAAAGCATCATGCAGGTCTAGTGTGGTATTAACAGCATTGTCTTCGGGTGGTTGTGATCGCTTCTGCTTTCCCCTTGCTGTGTCCAGCCTACCTGGACAGGCATCTGATACAGGTAGTGGCCAAGGAAAGTGAGGAGGGGACAGAGCCAAGGCTGATCTGATCTGCTAACTGCTGCTAAAGCAAGCCAGGGCTCAAACCCACAAATATTTCTCAGCTCTTCCAAAATGCAAAGGCCAATCCTTGGTGTTGGCCATTAATTACCCTTTTCCTTTTAGGCATCTAAGGTTAAAAATTTTTGCAACTTATTAAAACTTCTTGTACTCTTTTGGGTTAAAGCAGAACCTATGCAAACATTAGGGATAAGATGACATGTAAGGAAAGATTACAAAAATTAAAATTTTATTTTGACTTCATACTTCCTAGGGATAAGTTTGGGCCCTAGGTCAGTTTGAGACATCCTTAAGAGATAAGATAAGTTAAAGATTGTGATCTTTCTTTTCTTTCTCTCCCTCCTTCTCTTTCTCCTTCCCTTTCTTCCTTTTCCCTCCTTTTCTCCCTTCCTTCCTCCTTGCTCTTTCTTCCTCTCTTGTTTTCCACCAGTTTTATTGAGAAATAATTGACATACATCACTGTATAAGTTTCAGGTGTACAGCATGATGCTGTGATTTACACACATTGTGAAATGATTACCAGATCGATTCAGCTAACATCCATCTTCTCACATAGGGACAATAAAACAAAAGAATGAGGGAAAAATACTCTCCTTTGATAAGAACTTATAGGATTTACTCTCTTAACTTTTCTGTATATCATCAGATATATATACACAACTCGTTATCCATTATTTACTGATGGACACTGATGTTATTTTCATGTCTTGGCTATTGTAAATAATGTCGCTATGAACAAGATATCTTTCTGAGTTAATGTATTTGTTTCCGCTAGATATAGTCCCAGAATTGGAATTGCTGGATTGTACGGTAATTGTTTTAAATTTTTTTAGGATCCTGCATTCTATTTTTCATCATGGCTGTACCAATTTACAATCCCACCAACAGTGCACAAGTTTTCTCTACATCCACACCAACATTTGTCACCTCTTGTCTTTTTGATTATGACCATGCTAACAGGCTCTATCTCACTGTGGTTGTAATTTGCATTTCCCTAATGACCAGTGACATTGAGCATCTTTTCATGAAACTGTGGGCTTTTTATATAATTTCTTTACAGAAATATGTATTTATGTCCTTTGCCCATTTTTTAAACTTGGGTTATTATTGGGTTGGCCAGAAGTTCACTTGACTTTTTCCATAAGATGGCTCTAGTAGTGTTTAGTTGTCTTTAACCTCCTTTGGAACAATTTTGTGTGGTGGCTGTCATATCAGAGTACATTAAAAAAACTGATCAAAATTGGTGAATTTTTGTGTAGGCATTTTAATATTGAAGATGGAAGAAAATATGTAACGTTTTGGCATATTATGCTTTATTATTTTAAGAAAGGTAAAAATGCAACAGAAACACACAAAAAAGATTTGTGCAGTGTATGGAGAAGGGGCTGTGACTGATCAAATGTGTCAAAGGTGGTTTGCAAAGTTTCGTGCTGGAGATTTCTCACTGGACAATGCTCCATGGTTGGGTAGACCATTTGATGTTGATAGCAATCAAATCGAGATATTAATTGAGAACAATCAACATTATACTACACAGGAAATAGCCAACATACTGAAAATATCCACATCAATAAAGTTATTGGTGGAAATAAAAAATGTGCCTTTTATTTTACGGTAAAAACCATATATACTTTTTGGCCATCCCAATATTTTTCTATTGATTTGTATGAGATGTTTTTATTTTGGATATTAACTCCTTATCAGATATGTGGCTTGCAAATACTTTTTTTCATTCTGTAGTTTGTCTTTCCACTTTGTTGATGGTTTCTATTGCAGTGCGTAAGTGTTTTAGTTTGATGTAGTCCCACTTACTTACTTTTTATTTTTTATCTTGTGCCTTAGATGTCATACAAAAAATCATTACCAAGATGTATGTTAAAAAGCTTTGTTCCTGTTTTCTTCTAGGGGCTTCATTGTTTCATGTCTTCCATTTGTCTTTCATCCATTTTGAGTTAATTTTTATGGGGTTGTAAGATATGGATTTAGTTTTATTCTTTTACATGTGAATATCAAATTATCACAGTACCATTTATTAAAGAAGCTTTTTTATTCATTGCATATGAATATTCTTGGCTCTCTTGTCAAATATTAGCTGGCCATATATGCTTGGGTGTATTCCTGGACTCTCAATTCTATTCCATTGATCTATTTGTGTGTTTTTATGCATGTACCATACTGTTTTGATAGCTATAGCTTTATATATAGCTTGAAATCAGGAAGTGTGATACCTCCTGCTTTGTTTTGTTTTTTTTTTTTTCTCAGAATTTCTGTGGCTGTTCTGGGTCTTTTGTGATTCCATATAAACTCTGGAGATGTTTTTCCTATGTTTGTAAGGAAATGCCATTGCAATCTTGATAGGGATTCCATTTAACTTACAGATGGCTTTTGGTAGTACTGACATTTTAACAATATTAGTTCTTCCAATCCATAAACATGGAATACCTTTATGTTTATTTGTGTCTGCTTCAATTTCTCTTGATGTGTTTTAGTTTTCAGCTTGAGATCCTTTACTTTTTTCATTATATTTAATTCTAAATATTTTATTGTTTTTGATACCATTGTAAATATGATCAATTTCTTTATTTCTTTTTCAAGATTTTTTTTGTTAGTGTATAGAAATGCTACTGATTTCTAAATGTTAATTTTATATCTTGAAATTTTAGTGAATTTATTGATTAGACCTAACAGTTTTTTGGTTGAGTCTAGGATTTTCTCTATATTAAATCATGCCATCTTTAAATAGAGGTAATTTTACCTCTTCCTTTATAATTCTGATACCTTTTATTTCTTTTTTTTTTTAAATATATTTATTGATTATGCTATTACAGTTGTCCCATTTCCCCCCCCACTCCACTCCATCCTGCCCACCCCCCTCCCTCCCACATTCCCCCCCCATAGTTCATGTCCATGGGTCATACTTATAAGTTCTTTGGCTTCTACATTTCCTACACTATTTTTACCCTCCCCCTGTCTATTTTCCACCTATCATCTATGCTACTTATTCTCTGTACCTTTACCCCCTTCTCCCCCTCCCACTCCCTTATTGACAACCCTCATGTTCTAGTTGTTTGCCTAGTTTGCTCTCGTTTTTGTTTTATGTGTGGTCGTTAATAACTGTGAGTTTGCTGTCATTTTTACTGTTCCTATTTTTGATCTTTTTCTTAGGTAACTCCCTTTAACATTTCATATAATAAGGGCTTGGTGATGATGAGCCTCTTCAACTTGACCTTATCTGAGAAGCACTTTATCCTCCCTTCCATTCTAAATGATAGCTTTGCTGGATACAGTAATCTTGGACGTAGGTCCTTGCGTTTAATCTTGGGTAATGTAATTATGATGTGTCTTGGTGTGTTCCTCCTTGGGTCCAGCTTCTTTGGGACTCTCTGAGCTTCCTGGACTTCCCGGAAGTCTATTTCCTTTGCCAGATCGGGGAAGTTCTCCATTATTTGTTCAAATAAGTTTTCAATTTTTTGTTCTTCCTCTTCTCCTTCTGGCACCCCTATAATTCGGATGTTGGAACGTTTCAAGGTGTCCTGGAGGTTCCTAAGCCTCTCCTCATTTTTCCAAGTTCTTGTTTCTTCATTCTTTTCTGGTTGAATGTTTGTTTCTTCTTTCTGGTCCATACCATTGATTTGAGTCCCAGTTTCCTTCTCATCACTATTGGTTCCCTGAACATTTTCCTTTGTTTCTCTTAGCATAGGCTTCATTTTTTCATCTGTTTTTCGAATAGATTCAACCAAGTCTGTGAGCATATTGATAACCAGTGCTTTGAACTGTGCATCCGATAGGTTGGCTATCTCTTCGTCGCTTAGTTGTATTTTTTCTGGAGCTTTGAAGTGTTCTGTCATTTGGGCCATTTTTTTTGTTTGTTTGTCTTGGCGCGTCTGTTACTTTAAGGGGAGGAGCCTTAGGTGTTCACCAGGGCGGGGTAATGCTGGTCGCTGCGCTGTGATGCTGTACGTGGGGGCGGGGCCAAGAGGGAGCAATGGCGCCCGCTTCACTCTCCTCCGGATTTCAGTCTTTCACTCAGCTACCCACAATCAAACTGGGCCCCTCTGGTGCTGGTTCCCGAGTAAGTGGGCCTGTGCACACTCTAGGCCCCTGTGGGTCTCTCCAACAACCTCTCCTGTGAGGCTGGGAGTCTCTCCTGCGGCCCCAACCCCCAGGGGCGCTTTCAATCAGAGGTTTGAGGCTTTATTTCCCCGAGCTGGAGCCCTGGGTTGCGCAGCGGTCTGCTTCTCTGCCCGCCGTTCGTCCGGTTTATCTGTGGGCGAATGTGGTGCCGCAATGTGCTATCCGCCACTCTGCCTGCCCCACTCTCCGCCACTCTGAGTCCGGCCCTCTGGGTTTATCTGTGCAAATGTGGGACCGCAGGGTCTGCTAGTGCTCGGACTGCCTGCGCCATTTGTCCCACACTCCGCCAGTCTCAGTCCCGCCACAGCCACGCGAGTCCTCTCCACCCCAGTGCCGTCTCCGTCCCTCCTACCAGTCTGGATGAATGATTATTTTCTGTTTCCTTGGTGTTGGTCCCCCTTGCTGTTCGATTCTCTGTCGGTTCTGGTTGTGCGAGGAGGCGCAGTGTGTCTACCTACGCCGCCATCTTGGTTCTCCCCTGATTAGATTAATATCCTTTTATTTCTTTTTATTGCTTGATTACTCTAGCTAGGAATTCCATCCAGTACTATGTTGAACAGGAGTGGTAAGAGTCAGCATCCTTGTGTTACTCCAGACCTTAGAGAAAAAAACTTTCATCCTTTTACTAGTGAGTGTGATGTTGGCCTTGGCCATATTATGACCTTTATTAAATTCAGGTATGTTCCTTTTATGCCTAATTTGTTAATAGATTTTCTTTTAAATCATGAATGGATGTTGAACTTTGTTGAATGATTTTTCTGCATATGTTAAGATAATCATGTGATTCTTTTCCTTCATTCTGATAAGGTGATGTATCACATTGATTGCTTAGCATGCGTTGAACCATCCTTGCATTTCAGACATAACTCCCACTTGATCATGGTGTATGATCCTTTCAATGTGCTGTTGACTTTGGTTTGCTAGTATTTTATTGAGCATTTTTGCATCTATGTTCATCAGGGATGTTGACCTCCAATTTTCTCTTCTGGTAGTGTCCTTTTTTGGTTTTGGTATCAGGATAATGTTGGCCTTGTAAAATGAGTTCAGCAGAGTTCCCACCTCTTCAATTTTTTTAAACTGTTGCAAAGGATGAGTGTTAATTCTGCTCAAATATTTGGTAAAATACACCAGTGAAGCCATATGGTCCTGTGTTGTTGAGAGATTTTTTATTACAGATTCAATCTCCTTACTAGTAATTGTTCTATTCAGGTTTACTATTTCTTACTGATCTGGTCTTAGTAAGTTGTATGTTTCTAAGAATTTTTTTTTAAATTTCTTCTCGGTTGCACAATTTGTTAGTGTATAGTTGTTCATAGCAGCCTCTTTTGTTCAAACTAGACTCTAGGGCTGGCAAAATTCCCACTTGAAGGATCTGAGTCAGACAGATCTGTATACCCTACTGAGTTCCCTTGTCTGGTGTGTCCCTGACTTGGGTCTGCAGATGAGCAAAGCCACTAGTTGGGATTAGCACTGCAGGTATGAACTTGGTCTGCCAAGATCCCTGTGCTGTTTGTTGCAAACCTCTCCCCCCTTGTCCATTACAATCAGGCCTTCAGTGGTGGGGCCCCACAGATTCCCCTGTAATCCCAGTGGTGCAAGTTCTAAGCAGAGGCTCCCACAAAGTGACCCACAATGCTGCGGGAGGCTGGTTTTCTCCCTGGGTTTACTTCTCCCCCTAGAGGAGCCAGGGGCTCATGGCAAACCTTCCCACATGGTGCTGTGCTGTCCGGGGAAGGGCAGTGTGGTCAGCATGTGGCTGATTCTCTTCTACAGCCTGCGCTGGTCTCTGAGGTGCAGGGAGGGGCTTCGGCTTCAGCCCTGTGTTCTAAGATTCTCTCAGTGGTGTCTTGTTCCTGAGTAGATATTTGTTATTCTTGAGTGTTCGTGGTGGGGGGAGTGAAATCAGGAACAGTTTATGGTACCATCTTGGTGACTTTACTCCTTTATTTCTTTTTTATATCAAGGAAATAAGACTAAATTTATTGGAATATATTTTTTAAACCTTCAGGAATGTAACTAAAGAGATTCTGATTGTCAATCACTCACTCAGAGTTTGGTATTACTGTTAGGAGGTCAATATTCATATTGACATTTTACTTGGACAAGCTAAGGGATAGTAAGGGATTGAGTTAAAAAATAGGTAAAGATCTTTGGTTTAAAAGTAGCTTATTTTTGTGGGTTGCAGATGTTTCACTGAAAGGGAGCCAAAATATGCTCCTTCAAAATAAGCCTGGAATCGACGCCAGAAATTGACTCATCGTTATTAACACAGAGAAGAACACAGATTGCTTTTTCAGAATTTATATTGTCCCTCCTTCAGTACTGAGAAGAGTCCCTTAAAAAAAACAAAAAGAGACAAACCAAGAAACTACCACTTCCCCATTAGTCCATAACCAGCAGAGAGAAAGTCTTATTCAGTCAGTGAGACCATAGAAAACATCTGGTTGATTAACAGATGTTAATGTCAGAATAGCTTTGGTTTGATCAACGATGTAATCAATCATGAAAGCTATAATTTTAGCAAGGTTTAGACTGTTCCATTAAATAAAGATGGGACATGTCTGGAGTTCCAGATATTTAAAAAAATGTTTCTCTAAAACAAGTATTTGTGGAACATCTGCATACTTATAATTTTAGATGCAATTTTTAACATATCCATATGGCAACTACCTTATGCAAAAAAAATGATACTGTGAAGTGAAAGGTGCAGATTTATATTTCCTCATAGCTGGGGGAGAATATGAATTTAGTTTGACTTTATGAACTACAGAGACAATAGAGAAAACACAGGCTAAAAGACCAACCGAGATTCAATTAATTGATTTACCAGAGAAATATTTAATGCTGCAGCTCAAGTATGAAGGCAGAGTAGAGACAGAATGGCCTTTTCCTTGGGGAACCTCAGTCCTTTTTCTTTTAAGGCCTTCAACTCACTGGATGAGGCCCACCTGCATTACAGAGGGTAACCTGATTTACTCAAAGTCTACCAATTTAAACATCAATCTCATCTAAAAAATACTTTCCCTGCAACTTCTAGACTAGTTTTTGAACAAATACCTACGTACGATAGCCAAGACAAATTAAAATACAAAACTAACATCATGCAATGAAAATATTTCTTCTTAGCATTTTTTTTTGGCAAAGAGACATTGACCTCTTGTACCTAATCCAAAGACAGTAACTGAATATTAAGATGCAATGCTGATTTCACAATTTGTTTGTATTACATGTAAAAAGGTACATTTGTCAGTTGCATAGCTCTCATGGTAGGTGGCTGGAGAGAACGCTGTTACTCCAGGTAGAAGAGGGCCGGAGTTTCATGCTACCCTCAAATGCTACATTCTATGCCAGCTTTGATGTCTGTGTCCGGGACTGCAAACTATACGCTGTCTCTTACTGTCATCCCTTTGCTTGTCCCAGGGGGATGAGCCCTATCCTTGATATCACGTAATAATGTGTGCCATTATGAGGGATGGGCAGAGAGCATTTAATGTTGAGGAGTCCCTTTCATTGCTTGTAGTGTTTCGGAAAGTTAACATCCAACCTGCAGTCTTTTATTATTTTGGGGGACATTAAAAAGCTGAATTTTTGTGGAGCTGCAGGGCTTTTGAGAATGAATTCAGCTGACACATTGAATTGGGATGTATCAAGATGGATGGCAGATTCATATCCCAGTACACCACGTGACTCGCATCAGTTTAGCATGTCAGCTAAAAAGTTTAAGGAGAGGGGAAAAATCAGTTAAGGAAATTTCATCTCTAGTAAAACTGGGCTTAGGGAACCTGTGGTTATTAAAGAAGTCTTATATTGTAAATTGTCATAGAAGCTTTAAAGGCTGTAAGGATGGTGGTGCTTCTGTTTGAATTTGGATGCCAATATAGTCAGTGACTGAGATTTGGGACAGCATGTGGGATTCCAAAAATAAATAAATAAAACAGGGGAGCATGAGTGGAAAGTGGTAAATGTAAAGAGGAAATGGAGGAATGTCCATCGTTTAACATGAGATGATCTGGGTGATAGTAAGTAGAGAAGTAAAACTACAACATTTTTCTTCGGCAGAGAGTTCAGTTCAGTCAATACAGGAAGTAAGATTGTGTGAAGTTTTCTAATATTTAGGTAATATTTTTAAAACTAAAAAATAAATACATCTGTGATGTGAACCAAAATCTATTTACCTACTATGTACCAGACTCTAGCCTAGGCACCTGGAATTCAATTAATAAACAAAGCAGAGAATCTCGGAATTGTATTTTTGCAGGGGGCAGGAAATAAAAATAAGCCACAATGATAATAAACAAATAAATTAAGCAGCACGCAAGAAGGTCACCCGTGCTCTGGGGTACTGGAAGAGTCCATTGGGCTTGCGGAGACAGTGAGTGCCTCGCTGGTGTTGGTAGAGGGCTTCCCTCTGGCAGACCACACTGAGAGGGTGACATGAGAGAAAGGGTAGGTGTGGAGATTCATCACTCGGCTGGCTGGGGGAAGAGCCTGCCAGGCAGAAGGAATATCAAGGCTGAAGCCCAGTGGGGGATGGGGAACAGTGTGAAGATATGAAATAAGTGGAAGCCAGGGTTCTAGGGATCATGTATTGAGTCTGGTCTTTGGTGGTTTTGAGAAGGGAAGTGAAAAAGTCTGACATATGTTCGGAAAAGTGGACTACGGCTGCTCTGTGAGAATAGACTGTAGAAGGTAAAGACAGATGCAGGACATTTAGGAGGTAAATACAATAATAATCCAAGAGAGAGATGATGGTGATTAGTACTTGAATGAGAGCGGAGGGAGACATAAAGAGTTGGTTAGGCACTATATATATTCTGAAGGTCAAACCAGTAGTTTTTTGTTTTGTTTTGTTTTGTTTGTTTTGGATGGTGGGGGCAGGGGCAGCCTGGATGTCAGGAGCAAGAGAAAGACAGCATAGGCGACTCCAAGATGCTTGGTCTGTGCAGCTGAAAGGATGCAATTGCCCTTGATGCAGATGGCTGGACTGAGAAAGATGTGGTTTGGTGGAGACAAGCAGTTCAGTCATGGGCAGTTTAAGTTGAGTTAGGTATTAGAGAGCCAAGGCAGATGCTGAGCAGGCATTTGGCTAAATTGGTTGAGACTTAAAAGATACATCTGAGCTGAAAATTGGCACTGTGTGTCTGCATATGTTAAACCAGATACAACTGATGATGCTTGATGATTCTTGACAGAAAACAACAGCAATTTCATATGATTCAACCTAATGAAAACCTTTGGAACTGGAAGATTACCAAGCTTTAGGGTACAGATAGAAAGAGTACCAAGAATAGCAACTTAAGATAGTCTTACATAGAAAAGATGAAGAACTAGTCAAGGAGACTAAAACAGAGCATTGGAGAGGAAGTAAGAAACTGTGTTGCCCAGGAAGCCAACATAAAAAATAAAACAATACAAAAAAAACAAACAAACCAAAGATTCAAAGTGGAGGATGCAATCATTGAGTCAGATGCTGGTGATAGGTTATGTTAGATGAGAATTGATCATTAAATTAAAAATCATGGAGGTCATTAGTCACCTTGATAAAATATATTTTTGATGGAATGTGGGGTTTAAAGCATAATGAAGTAGTTACAAATAAAATGGAAGTGAATGGGAGATCATACTTATAGATAAGTCTTTTAATCAATTTTGACACAAAGAGAAGCTGATAAATGAAGTGTTTGGCGAAGTGTTTGGTCTTCTTATGTTTAGAATATTAATATCTTCTTAATATTATGTTTTGCAAGAACCTCACATGTTTTTAACATGGGAGAAAATTTGTATACTGACTGAATGGGCCCACAGAAAGGGGAAAGTTTGTGATACATGAGATATAGGGGAAAATCACTAGAGCAATGTTTGGGGGTAAGCAAGAGACACTAGAACTCAGCTTACAGTTAGATTTGTATACCAGTGTGTAGCTTCAGAAAACCACACAACTGGTTTAACTCTAGGGATAGAATGGAAGGTGGACTATATATGAGCACAAACATAGATGAGTTGAAAAGTTGTCCTGATAAGATCGTGTAAAGTCCTGTTGTAATTGTTTTTATTTTTTAATGGAAAAGAAAGCAAAATCATCAGCTGAAAATGAGGAGGAAGGGATAGATAACAGAGGCTGCAACAGACATAAAATAGTCACTGGGGATTTGGAGATTGAATGGAATAGGGGACATAGTAGAATTGCCACATGGCTTTAAGGGCCCTTTGAGGATGGTGGTCATAGATTTAAAGTAACGATAACCTATGGTGTATGGTTTTCTTCCACAGGAGAGCTGGGATGCTCAGGAAGAGGGCTGAATTTAATCAGGGCTAACGTTTTCCAGGTGCCTTGGACCAATGGAAAGGAGAGCAACTCAGTGGAATGTATCTCTACAAAAGAACATTCATAAATGTAATGACAATGTGGTGTTAAAACCGTGTAAGATAGCCAGTGAGGAGGGGAGGAGCAGGAGAGGAAGTGAAAAGAGTTTAGGATCTAGGGGTTTAAAAGCTTTTGGAGTTGGGGTTCTAAAGTCAGTTAGCTGGAAAGATAGTAGGTACTGCTTGCAATTGAGGATACAGAAAAGATGTAATTATTGGATAGGAGGCCTAGGGTATGACTATGGGAATGAGTGGATGAGGTAGGGAGGGAGGTAAGACCATTTGAAGAGAAAAAGTTAAGTACCTGAGAGCCTCTTCATTGGAAGTATCCTCAGTGAAGACATTGAAATGATCAGAAATGAATCTAGTAGCCTCATTTTATTCTGGGACAATATGCATAAATATTGTAATTTAAATATGTTTAAATGCAAATGATCAAAAAATCCCAAATGGTTTTATAAATTGAAAGCATGAACAAAGAACTCTGTGAAAATAAAATGAGTGAGATCCTGCAAAATTTTTGATTCAATATTCAAGATAATATTAAAAAAATTTTGAATGTCAAAAGTTATAGTGAGGATTCATATTAGCAGGTATTGCAATATACTATAAATTAAGATAAAAACAAAGCAATAAAATAAAATAACATGGTATTGGCCCATGGATTAACAGAGAGACCAATTTAACAGAGTAAATAACTCAGAAATAGACAAGAGTATATTAGATTTATTGAATGATAAAGCTGGCATCACAGGTTAATATGTTGAGAATGTCTTACTTAATAACTGAATCTAGAATAGACAAGTAATTCCTTGGGAGAAAAATAGACTCCATCAGTGACATAAAAGTGAAATTTTAAAGAGTTGTGTGGAAAAAAATAAACCAGAAATAGAAGATAATACAAGAGAATTATCATTGCTTTTTGTAGGGAAGGGACTTTTTCAGTGACCTAGTAAGACTGACATGTTAGAAAGGTTGCCATGGCAGTTGTGTGCAGAATGACTGGGAAGGCAGAAGCTGGCCGGGAGAGGTGTGGTCCAAGGCTGTGGCAGTGTGCAGGTGAGACACAATAGTGCACACTGGAATGTAGATGCTTCTGATGGAAAGAAAACACGCAGATTTGACATGTGCATCAGCAAATCATGTGTCTGGCTCCAGTTATCCATACCATCCAAAAATCACATTCCTAAGATGGGGTGGTGCGGAAACTGCTCTCAGAATTTGAATTTTCCCTGAATCTATGGTTGTTTATTTCTGCTATATCCATTCTATTTTGTATATTTTCTTTTATTTTTTAGGTTTCCTCCCAATCCTGAGATAATTACAGAAACACAAGAAGTTGTAAAAATAGTAAAATTTTGTTATTCTTCATCCAGCTTGCCCCAATGGTAACATTTTTTATAACTGTAATTAAACATAAAAACCAGGAAACTGCCCTTGCCCAAAAGTAAAGCCATACATATGTGATCAGCTAATCTTTGACAAGGGAGCCAAGAATACTCAATGGAGAAAGTATAGTCGCTTCAGTAAACGTTGTTGGGAAAACTGGATATCTGCATGCAACATAATGAAATTGGCCCTCCATATTACACTACTCACAAAAATTCATTTGAAATGGAGTAAACTTTTGGAAAAGCTCTTTGACATGGGTCTTTGCAATGGTTTATATTTTTTTGGCTATGATACCCAAACTACAAACTACAAGGTAAAATCAGTAAGAGGAACTACATTAAACTAAAAAGCTTCTGCACAACAAAGGAAAATAACCACCAAAATAAAAATACAATCTATGGGATGGGAGAAAATATTTGCAGGCCATATATTTGATAAGGGTTTAATATCCAAAATAAATAATAAACACATACTACTCAATACCAGAAAAAAAAATCTGATTAAAACACAGGCAGGGGATTTTTATAGACATTTCTCCAAAGAACACATACGAATGGCCAAGAAGTAAAGAACAGGCGCCCAAGGTCACTAATGACCAGGCGATGCAAATCAAAACCACAATGAGATGTCACCTCCCAAGAGTCAGAATGGATCTCACCAAACGGACAACATACAACAAACGGTGGTTAGGATGTGGAGGAAGAAGAACTCTGCACACTGTTTTGGGGGATATAAATTGTCACAACTACCACGGAAAACAGTATGGAGGTCCTTAAAAAGTAAAAAAACTAGAACTACGCATGATTCAGTAATCCCACTTTTATGTGTTTGTTCAAAGGAAATGACATGACCACCTTAAAGATGTCTGCACCCCCATGTTTGCTGTAGCATTATTCACAGTAGCCAAGATGTGCAGCCAAGATGTGGGTACAACCTACGTGTCCACAAGCAGATGAATGGGTGAAAAGATGTGATTCTCTCTCTACCTATCTATCATGGAATATTATTTAGCCCAAAAAAGAAGAAGAAGAAAACCACCCTGCCATTTGCATCAACATGGATGGTCCCTGAACTCACAGAAATTTCAAACTCATAGAGAGCAGAATGGTTATTTTCAGGGGCTGAAGGATGGGGAAAATGGGGAGCTGTTTGCCGAGGGGCACACACTTTCAGCTGTGTGATGAGGAAATTCCGGGGGCCTAAGGCACAGCACGGAGAACAGGCAGTGCTGTACATCTGAAGGCTGCACGCGAGTATAGCTTGAGCGTTCCCACCGTAACTCACCACCAACACAAGTGAAAATGCGTGAGTTGAAGGATGTGTTAACCAACCTTATTTGGGTAAACATTTTTCAATATATGCATGTATTGAATATATAAATTACTCCTACAACTCAATAATAAAAATGCAAATAACCAATTAGAGACTGGCAAAGAACCCACAAAGACATGTTTTCAATAGAGACATTTAACGGACAACAGCATGTGCAAAGATGTTCAACGTCATCAATCATGAGGGAAATGGAAATCAAAACTTTGATGAGATACCATTAATCATCAGCTAGGATGGCTGTAATCTAAAAGACAGATAAGTTTTGCCAAGTCTGTGAGGAAACCGGAAGCCCCATGCATTGCTGGTAGGAATGAAAACGACGCAGGCACTTTGGAAAACAGTTTGGCCGTTCCTCAAAAAGTTAAACATAGAGTTACTATTTCACCCAGCAATTCCACTCTTAAGTATTTACTCCCCACAGGAGAGAACATATGTCCACACAAAACATTGTGCATGAGTATTCATAGCATTATTCATAATAGTCCAAAAGTGGGTACAACTCACGTGTTCAGCAACTGATGAAGTGATAAAGGAAATGTAGTATATTACTCTGCCATAAAGAGTAATGAAGTAACAATACATGCCACAACATAGATGCTAAGTGAAAGAAGTCGGTCACAGGAGGCTACAAATTTTACGGTTCCATTCATATGAAATGTCCAGAATAGAAAATTGATAGAGGAAGGAAGTAGATTAGTGATGTTTTAGAGCTTGGGGAGGCCGTGGTGGTGACTGGGGGAAACTGGAAGGATTGGGGATAATATCTAAATGGTATGGAGTTTCTTCTGGGGGTGATGGAACTGTAAAAGTGACTGTGGTGATTGCTGCGCAGCTCTGTGACTGTCCTACAAATCACTGAATTGTACTTTAAATTGATAAATTGTGTGCTATGTGAGCTATAGCTGAATAAAGCTGTTACCAAAAAAGAAAGCACAGCGTTAATCTGCTCCCTGTGTTTAGGGAGAGGGCTGTGTGTCAGAAGAGTTTTTCTAGCATTTACATTATGTTACTGCATCCCAGCCTTTTATGCCTGTCTGCACGTGCACCGTGGGTGGTCTGTCTCCAAGTTCCTTCCCTCTCCGAGCACAGCCAGTCTATGGTCCTCATTACTCAGTGCTTTTGCCAGGCTGGTGAGGGTGGTTCTGGTCCAGCCTCCGTCTTAGGCAGGCCCAGCATGCCTGGGCCTCAGAGAGAGGACTTTCTTACCCTTCTTGTCTGTCAAAGCCTTCTCTGTGTCTGCGGGAAATCCGGAACAGAATTTCTGACACATTCCCCTGTGGTAAGTAACCTCCAATGGAACTGACATATGATCTAGGACCCAATGTTACTTTTCCACCAGCAACAGAGTTGTTTTGTTTTGTTCTCTTCCTCTAGGCACGGTAAGTCTTGATGTGTAGCCTGTAATTAATGGCATTTATTAGTCTCCTTAAAAGCTAACGCCTTTAGTTTCCCATGAGAAAAATGTCTGTGGTAGGGGATTAGGGGAGCTGAAGCTCCAGGCCTTTCCACAGAGGCACCTCATCACCTCCTCCACATCTGCACTGAAAAGCAGGTGCGTGGAGGATTGCTCTGTCCCCCGTCCTGCCACCGGTATTTCTCCAGAGCACCTATGAGGTTCCATGAAAAAGAGCTTCCAATGAACCCACCGGAGTAGCTTGAATAACCACCTCTCTCTCAGCACCATCACGGGCAAGTCAGCCTGGGTATCTTGGCTCCCCTGGGAGGGGCCTGTCTCTCTCTGGTTATTCAGCTACTTGGATGGGGTTGAAAAAAGGTATTATTTTTTAGTGGATCCAAGTTTTTTTCATTGTTAATGTGGGGTCCAAGCCTTTTCCATCTTTTTACTTCCTTGTGGAAGCAAAATTCATTTTCTTCACTACAAATCATTCTGCAAAACTCATCTATGTACATACATTTGTATACACTGAGGAATTTTTTTTAATGGGAAATAGGACCAAGAGCAGAAATTCAGTGTTAAATGGTATGAGTAAATTTAATTTCAATTGCTGCTGCCAGATTTCTTTCTACATTCCGCAGTGATGGTAACAATGTACATTTCCATCTCATATCTCTGCCAGCAATAGATAGGTTTTTGTAAAACTTAGTTGCTAATCTTAGTGGTATAAGGTTATACTCTATGATTACCTTAAGGTATATTTATCTAACTAGTATTAATTTTGTTATTAGAAGTTTCTCTTCTGGGAATTGCCTTTTCTTAGGGTTGCTTGTAGTTTTTTTAAATCCCTATTCATTACAAACACATGCACTTATTTGTTATCTGCATTATGCTTTTCAAAGCCAACCACTTCCTTGCACACTTCTTATTTTATATTTTGGCACACAAAAGTCTTCCTATACATATTCAAGTAGTTGTTTCTTAGTAGGTTTGGGTTTCTTGTATACGGTGTGAGGAAGGGATGTGATTTCATTTTCTCTTCGATGCATGGCTGTTGTCCATTTGCCCTTTTCAAAAGAAATTATCTTTTGCCATTGAATTGAAATACCTCTTTGTCACATATTATTATTTTCTTAAACATAGTTTGGGTTTTCTGTTTGGGTCTAATAATCTATTTGTTTCTTCCTCTGCACTATGACATTAATTATATTACAGTGAGATTTTAGGACATCCTGATACCTGGTAAGGCATTTGCCTTATATTATTTACTCCTGTTCTTTTTTTTCCATGATTTTCTTGGTTATTATCAAGTATTTATTTCTAAATATAAAGTTTAAGATAATTTATAGAATACAAATCAGATAATTTTAATTTTCTTGTAGTTTGGCTATTTTTCCACAGTAAGCATGAATTTATAATTGATAATGAGAAAAAGATGCTATTACAAAAATGGAAACAAGGAGAGAATATTGAGAACCAGGTCGCTGGTGTCATCTCTGGGGTGTACGGAAACTAGATTCAATCAGCATGTTGCAGGGTGCAAGTTCCGAGGCCGGCAAGGAGAACAAAGATACGTGTTTCCGGCTTGTAAAAGTTTCAAGACCACAAAGCTGTGTACCATACGTGGCAAAAGATATTAGACTCATATCCCATGAAAAATGTTTGCAACATAAAAGGAGAAATGAAAGTAATATGTTTTGTTTTGCACAGGGATTCCCCGTGTGGGTTGATACTGCAGATTGACTAGGGCTGGGTCCCCAAGTTAGGTTTCCAGAAATGCTGGTTGCCTCTCTTGATGCATCAGGGTGTTCTTTTCTTAAATGGATGTGGGAAATGCAGCTCATTTTGTTCAAAGCTCTGCAGAATGTGTGCATGTAGCTTTGTTCCATTCAACGTTTCTCAAATTTAACTTAACGTGAAATCATTTTTTTTCTGAAAGCATCTTGAAACTGTAATGGAACTCACAGAGGATACTTTGGAAGATGTCGGTCCTGGAGGGGGTGGAGCAGGGGTTCAGGTCGAATGCACTCATAGGTCATGAATACGATGGCAGATGTCACTGGAGTCAAACTATGTTTATTTGAATCCTTCTGGACAAAGTAGAAAAAATTTTAAATCTCAGAAACATGATGTAAATCTGAAATCACACTAAATTCTTATGTTTGGACATAGTTACGCCTTGATGCTGAAAAGAAAAATTTGTAAATGTCCTAGTTAAAATTCTCAGTGCCCTTTCTAAAAATGTCCTGATTAAGTCATCGTTCATTTTCATTTTTGTCTTACAAATTGTTTTCCTTTGAGGTTGACAGTTGGTATTTATATCACTCAAAAAAACCCCAACAAAACAAAAAACAAAACTGTCCCATGCTTTTGCTTCTTATTAAGTCTCATTTTCTGGAAAGATGCTCAGCGTTTTCTGAAACGAATGCTCAGTGTGTCTCGTTTTCCCAAGGCCACTACTAGTTAACTGTCTCTGTCTTCAGCAGAAGTAGGAAGACACATTGAGGTAGAAAAGGTGTAAGAACTTGGCTTCATCTTTCGCAGCTTTACCAGTTCCTTAGATATGTATGGCTGTTCTTCTGAGGAAATCAAATCACTTACACAACCATTTTATACTTGTGTTTTTAAAAATGTGTACAGACTATGTTTACAAATACTATACATGTACACACATACATACACATAAACTGATTACTTAGCGTTTGTTGTAGTTGAAATTCCTGGGAGCTAAGAAAAGGCAGGTTTTATGTGTAGCAGCTGTGATGTTCAGATCCCTGGATGTGGAGGGTGGAAATTGGCATATACCTAGTTATGCTGTTAAGAAAGCTGTACATCCAAATCTCTAAGGTATTTTCCACCTCTAAGATTTTAATCCTCCCAGGGAGAAAAGAATAATTTCAAGTACAAGTAACAGACCGCACACATTAAACAGTGAGGCATGGCAGAATTAGGACTGAACTTGGGCATTCTATTCCCAGTCTACAATCGTTCCATGCAAAACTTCCTTTTAATTTAGTTTCTTTCCTTGTGGCTTGTGCTTTGGAGATTGGATAAATTAGAAAGTGCTATTTGAGATTTTTGAATTCAGATGGAATGGGTAGCTAGCTAGTGACCAGAGGCTTTGGCAGCATCAGGGAAACTGGCACGGTCAACGTCCCCGAGGCTGGGCCACCTTCTGCCCAAGCAGATGGCAGACATAAGCAACATCTTGAAAAGGTGAAGAACCAAACTGAAACTGGTTTCTGGAAGGGAGTTTCCGAATGTGGCAGGGCTGTGCACTGCACCTCTTGTCTCACTGCGTGATGCATTCCCTTCTCCTCTTGCACTTCGCCCCTAGAGCACTCTTTCTTTCATCATTGGTAAGGCTGACTTCTCTTTGTTCCTTTGAGTGTGAGCTTACATATCACCTCCTCAGAGCAGTCTTCCTGGATGACCCACCTAGGTCAGTTTTTTAAAAGTATATTTTATTGATTATGCTATTACAGTTGTCTCATTTCTTCTCCTCTTTATTCCCTCTCCACCCTGCATCCCCGTCCCTCCAGCATCCCCTCCAGCATGTCCACAGGTCATACATGTAAGTTCTTTGGCTTCTCCATTTCTTATACTATTCTTAACACCCCTCTGTCTATTTTGTGCCTATAAATCATGCTTCTTATTCCTCATACTTTTCCCCCAATTCTCCCCCCACCCCCTCCCCACTGATAACACTCCATGTGATCTCCATTTCTCCAATTGTCTGTGCTTTTAAGTCATTTATAGCATTTACCATAATATCGTATGCAATTGCTGTACATTTTTGTATGCTTGTATGCTTATTTGTACTCTTTTTCTTTCTCACTAGTTTGCAAAATCCATGAAGATTGAGACCACATCAGGGTTTGTTTATTTTTCTGTGTAGGCAGTGTGTTCTGTGGATAAATATGTTTTATGAATCAATAACCATGACCCTGACCGGGTGGCTCTGCTGGTTGGAGTGCTGTCCCATACACCAAACGGTGGTGGGTTGGATCCCGGTCAGGACACATACCTAGGTTGTGCCCATGCCCAGTCGGGGCACGTACAGGAGGCAACTGATTGATGAGTCTGTCTTTCTCACGTCAATCTCTCTCTCAGATCAATAAACATATCCTAAGGTGAGGATTAAAATAAGTAAATAAATATATAAATAAACTCTGAAACCCATTTTTGTACTATTTTAAAATTTGTAATATTAAAATATAATATTTTAATACCCTTCTCAACAGCATAGATGGAACTAGAGAGTATTATGCTAAGTGAAATAAGCCAGGTGGTGAAAGACAAATTCTATATGGTCTCACCTATATGTGGAACCTTGCTTAATAAACAGAAATATTGTTTGTAAGAGTAAATTGATCCAAATATTTTGACAATCAATTAGGAAATACCTAACAAAGGTGAAGATGAGTATAACCTATAAACCAAGAATGCCATTTTTAGTAATATATTCTGGAGAGAATGTAGAATATGTTCAGATGCATTCCAGCTTTATTTGTAATAGCAAGAAATTAGAAATAACCTAAATGGCCATCAACAGAAGACTAGATTGTAGTATATGGTAAAATGGAATACTGTACAGCAATTTAAAATGAGTTAACAGCTCTGTAGTTAAGTATGGATAAATCATAAGGAGACAACATCGCAGGAGGACATAAACAGTATCACGGTATATATGGGGGTGGCCAGATGTAGAACTATAGTCCTTCATATGGGAAATAATACAGTAACTAATAAATAATAATACAAGAATAAACTCTGTTTCATGTACTGATGACTGCAAACCTACTCTTGTCCACCCTTGTCTATAGTCTGTGAATATGCACAACAATGCTAACCCTGTTTTACTAATCATGCACATGTAAAAAATTAAAAACCAAGCATGGAAATCTGAAGTGTCAGATTCTGGAGAGGAAGAGAAAGGGAAGGAATCAAATCACAGGGGAGGATATATGGGGGTTTCAACTGTACCAGTAATACTTTGTTTCTGGGAAAAAATTATATGAAGCAAAGATCAGTAGTATTTTGTTTCTGGGAAAAAATTATATGAAGCAAAGATCAGTAATATTTTGTTTCTGGGAAAAATTGTATGAAGCAAAGAGGATATATGGCAGCTTTAACTGTATCAGTAATATTTTGTTTCTGGGAAAAATTATTTGAAGCAAAGATGGCAAAATGTTAAGATTTATTAAAGCCGAACAGTGGGCAAAAAAACCCCAAACCCCCCAAAACCCCACACAAATAAGTGAGCAAAATAGAACCAGAGACATGGAAATAAAGAACAAACTGACAGTGACTAGAGGGGAGGGGGAAAAACAGGGAAAAGAAGGGGAAGGGTCATCAAGGACCATGTAGAAAGGACACATGGACAAAGACAATGGGGGAGGATTGAATGTGGGAAGCGGGTGTGGGTAGGGCAGGGGAGAGTAATGGGGGAACAATGGGACAGCTGTAATTGAACAACAATAAAAAAAAGAATTTGTAACAAAAAAATATTAGTAATATTATAGCCATCTTTTAAAACATGTCATCTGGCAGATCACATATGAACACTACATAAATGGTAGTGTGAAATGAGAAATTATTTTAAAAATTAAGAATCATAGCAGGTAGGATTGAAAATATGGAAAATTCTAAAAATGCTAAGAACAATAAGTACCTGTATTTAAAATTACATTAATAACCACAAGTCAATAAAAGGAACAAGGCTTGCTGCCCAGATGGGTGAGGGAAGTTGTCAATATGCAATATTGATATATGATAAGGAAAATATAACAACTTTAATTTTTTTCTTTCTTTAAAAAATTTTTATATTGTTCTTTTGACTAACGATGTTTTAATAGGAACAAAAGAAAATAGAGATCCAAATTTAGTAAAAAAAAGCCTGTGAGAAAATATCAAGCTGCTATACAAATATTAACTTCTTTGGCTAAATACAGATTCCGGCACATGTAACGTCCTTTTTTATTACATAAAAATCTTCTTTTACAAAATCATAAGCATGTAATTCTGTAGTATAACAATATCACACTCAAGTACACCATATGACATTTTAGGTGAAATGTTCAGATTGCTCTCCATCGCATGGGAGACATAGATGTGCCCTACCAACCACACTCAATGGCGTTATTTCTGTGGACCCTGTGTATTTCATTTCAGGGCACAAGAAGACTCAAAAGGGAAACTAGAGAACTCCCACTTTTAGGAAGATGGAGTAGACCTACTTTTCCCTATTCTTCCCCCAAGTACAACTAAGCGTGATGAAAATTATGTCTGAAACAAACATACGAAGACTCCCACAGATTGAAAAGAAGAAGGCAGAATGGCTAGGGACCTCCAGCAAAGGACGGTACCTGGTGACTTCTGTAGGTTTTCAGTTTGCTTAATATATCCCAGACCAGAAGAGGAAATACAAAATGGGCAGAGAGAGAAAGAGAGAGAAAGAAAAACAGCCCTGTGCTTTCCAGCCAAAGGGCAAAGTAAGGAGAAGCACGACCAAACAGAAAACTTTACACAATCACTCTTCTCCAGCCAAACACCACAGAAAATACTCCATCTCACCCAAGTCTACAAGAGTCAGATGGAATCCTGGACTTCCACCCTCACCCAGCCGAGCTGAGGCACCCCAGCCCCACACCTCTGTGGTGTCTGTGAAGGCTGAGTAGAAAGCTGAGACTTCCAGTCCTCTCTGGTGATGATATTATTCCCGCCCTCTCTCCCTGTGTCACCGAAGGCCACATAGAGATTTTAGACCTTTCCCCCACTCTCTCAGCCAGCAATAATGAGGGGCCCAACTCATTTTCTTCTGGGATGATGTAAGAGAATCTTAGCGGAGGGTCAGGGCTTCCACCCCGCAGCAGTAACCAAGCCACCCCAGTGTTGTGCCAGTGGACCACATGGGAAGCAATCACAAAGCACTCTCTTAGGCCCCAGCCACCGTGTATCAGTGCAGGCTGATTGAGGATCTGGAACTCCTGTCCCTTCCCAGGAGGAATGAGGAGCCCCCACCCCAGCTGTGTGGCAACAAAGGCCTAGCGAGGAGGGCAGAGTTCTACCTGACCTGGCATCAACAATGCAGCACCCTCCCGCCTTCCCTGGCCTGGCCTTGCCCGAGCAGTGTCATAGAAAAGCCAGATATGAAATAAATAAGACCCGAAGTTTCATAACATAATATAAAAATATCCAGGTTTCAATAGAAAATCACTTATCATGACAAGAACCAGAAAATGTCAACTTGAATGAAGAGAGACAAAGATAATCAATAGATGCCAACATGGAGATGAAAGAGTTAGAATTATCTTAGAATGACAAAGTAGCCATCATAAAAACGCTTCGATGAGTAATTACAAAAATGCTTAAAACAAAGGAAAAAAAAATGGACAGCCCGAACAAAGCAAAGAAGTGGAAAGTCTCAGCAAAGGAATACGATGAGTGAAAAGAACCAAATGAAAACAATTAGAACTGAAGTATACGATAAGGACATTTTTGTATCAATGTATTAGGTCAAAATCAGAAGGGGGAGGAGGAGAGAAGAAATCACTAAATTTGAAGATAACAATAGAAATTACCCCCCAAAAAAGCAGAAAGAAAATACACTTTTAAAAGATATAGAGCTTTAGCAACTTATGGGACTATAATTAAAAATCTCTGTCATTGGAATCTCAGAAGCAGAGGAAAAGTGAGGCCGAAAAAGTAATTGAAGACTAAAAATTGAATGCCTGAAATTGAATGCCTAAAAATTTTGAAACTTGGCAAAAGACATGCACCTTCAAATTCAACCCCAATATAACAAATTCAAAGAAATTCACACCAAAACACAGTCTACTCAAAGTTCTGAAAACTGAAGACCAAGGAAAATTCTTGAAAGCAGTGCCAAAGGATAAGAACAATTTAACTGACAGCAGTTTCTCATCAGAGAACACTGAGGCCGGGAGGAAGAGACACATTTTAAAGGGTGAAAAGAAGAGAAATTTCAAACCCAAATCTATATGCAGTAAAAATGTTCTTTAAGAATGAAGTGAAAAATCAAGACAGTCTCAGGTGAGGAAAACTAAGAGAATCATTACCAGTAAGCTTACTGTAAAAAGAAAAACTAGAGGAAGTCCTCTAAACAGAAAGAAGAAAAGAATCGTGGAAAGACTAAAAATCTTTCACTCCCAAGGTGGTAGTATTGAAAACACATAAATACAGTAGGTTGTCTTTCTTGTGTCAAATATCTTTAATTATGTTTGATTATTGGGACACAAATTACAGCCCTGTTTGATGTGGACCTAAATGAACGCAGAGGGTTTATGTAAGTGAATTTTATTATCGAAGGGGAAAGACGAACTGAGATACGGTTTCTACACTTCACATAAATTGGTAAACGGTCGGCGTTCGCAGAGTGTGGTAAGTTCCGGATAGATCACATAATAGTCACTAACAAGCTATACAAAAGTTGCACTCAAACAGTATAGATAAACTAAAAGGGGATTCTAAAACATATTCAAACAATTCACAGGAAGATAGAAAAGAGAAAACGGAGAGGGGGAAAACAGAACAAACACAACATGAAAAATAAAATAGTAGCCTTCAGCTGCAACAGAGTAATCATTCAGGCAGTGTCGCAATCTGTTTCTGCCATCAAACATTATTTAGAATACTGAAAAGGAGGAAAAAGCCTTTTGCATGTACCTATATTTTTGTTTACTGTGTTCTTCCTTCTTTCTTAGTGTTGTAGGTTTTGTTCTTACAGCATTTCATTCCTGTTTAGCAATTCTTTTAGTGGAGGTCTGCTGGTGACAATTTTTTGTTTGTTTTTTCTTTACCTGACAGAATCTTGATTATGCCCTCATTCCTGAAGAATATTTTGGCTAGAGGTACAGGGATCTGGGTTGTCAATTCTTTTTGCTTACTTAAGACGTGTCTCGGCGTGTATTTATTTGGTTTTATCTCGCTTAGGTTCACTTAGCTTCTTTTATCCGTAGGTTTATGTCTCTTGCCAAATTTGGAAAGTTTTGCGCATTATTTCTTTGAGTTCTTTTTTAGCCACTCTTTATCTTCATATCCTCCCAAGTCTGAAATGGCATGAATGTTCAACCTTTTATTGTAGTCCCACATGTTTCTCCGGGCCTCCGATTATTTATTTATTTATTTAGCCCATTTGTTCTCTGCGGATCAGGTTGGGTAATTTCTATTCCTCTGTATTTCTGTTGATTGATTCTTTCCTCTGTCTACTACATTTTGGTGTTGAGTGTTGAGCCCATTCATTTTTCTTTTGGTGGCCTTATTTTTAAGTTCCAAAGTTTCTTTTTGCTTTTTCTTTATATCTGCTACTTCTTTGCTGAAGCTTTTAATTTTTTCCATTTGTTTCTATTATTTTTACAATTGTTTATAAAACGCTTTTATGATAGCTGCTTAAAAGCTTGGTCAGATGATTCTCCCATCTCTGTCATCTCAGGGTTGATATGTAGCGGCTGTCTTTTTTCCTTCTGATTGAGTTTTTTTGTGATTTGTGATATGATGAATGATTTTCTATTGAAACTTGGACATTTTCATATTATGTTCAAGACTCTGCTTCTTATTTAAACTTTGTGTTTTAGCTGATTTTATCTGACACTGCTTTGGCAGGCAAAAAGGAGGGGGGCACTGCCATATTAAAACCAGGTAAGTTAGAAGTCCATGGTCCCCACTCACATCCATTGGCAGCTGAGCAGGGGAGCATCCCTGTGGGCAATGGTGGAAGTCCTGACCCTGTACTCGGGTTCTGCTGATGCCACTCCAGCAGAAAGGGATTGAGGGACCTTGTTAGTGCTGGGCAGGTGTTAGAACCCAGGCTTCCCATGGAGTCTCTGATATTTCACTGGTGGGGACTTGCTACTGGCTAAAGGATTGGCAGGTCCAGCTCTGATGTGGTTAGCACTCCTACTACCATGGCAGGGCTGTTGGGACACCTCCTATAATATCCTAAAGGTGATACTGTAGGCTCTTCTTTCGGCCTTTTCTGATGTGGGTGGAAGTTTAATTACAGCTTTTTTCTGTGATATTTTCTATAGCAGAATGGTTATTGTCTAAAAGTTTTCTGTCTTTCTAGGTTGTCCTTTTCTTTGTCCATTGAGTAGAGATAGCAGGGCTTTGGGGGCTCTCTGTTTTCTGCACGTGTTGGTGTTTCTGGATTTCTAACTACTTCAACTTTAAGTGTGGAATATATGAAGCAAACAAAAACAAGAACTCAGGAAATTATCACTATGCCATTCCTTCCGTTCTGAGACACTAAGCTGAGCTACATTCTCTTTTTTTCTGATTCTTCCTATATTTATTTTATTTATAATGTCCAAGTTTTTAATTGTACTTAGTGGGAGGAGTAGAGATAAGAAATACTCCATCTTCCCAGAAATGTAATTTTCTATACTGATTTTTATTATACATGGATTTCTTTCTTTCATCTTCTTTGGTGCTATTTTACCTGCCTTTTGGTGCTTCCTGTTTCTTCCATTTTTATAGTCTTCTATAGTTTATTTATTTTTCCAGTTTACCACCACTGATTCAGCATTATATATTCTCTTTTTACCTTTTAGCAAATACCCTTAAATTTTTAACATGTGTACTTGACTTTTCATATGCAACAGCAAATGTACAGTATGACTTTCCTTCCCCAAGAAAGATACAAAGATCTTAAAGTTCTTTAACTCCCATCGCTCTCTCTCACTTACAGAATATTTCCTTATTTGCTTTATAAATTTGGCTCACGAAATGATTTATTGTTTATACTTTGGGTGGATTTCTAGGTGACTTCATTTGAGATATGTGAGAGGTTTTGTGTTTTATGCTGAATTCCCCAGAGTTGTCACTGGTCAAGGACGATTTTTTATTAGCCTGGGGATAGGTGTTTTTCAACCATGCAGGTATTACCATAAATTTAAATCTCAAATACAGGCGTTACCAAGTTTTAGTGAGGGGGGCTTTTTCTAACCATAGAAGCTAAATGAAAACAAAAAATTTTAAAAAACCGACAATAGAAACCCCCAAACAGACTTCCGTGATTCTTCCCGTTCCAGTGTCTAGAGTTTTTCTAGTGCACTCATTTGCCAAGTCTGTAATTCTAAAGAGGTTTTGATGGTGTCTGGCAATCCCAGTTTCCCTCTCTTCCTGGGAAGGGCCACGCCTGATCTCTTGCCTTTTGTTCATGTTCGTAGGCTAGTCCCTTGGCAGGAGTGTTGGAAAACCGGCATCTTCTCAAGATGTTTAAGGTAGTAAATTACCTATTGCCGGAGATTTTCAAAACATCTGTGAAACTAGTGTAGTGATTCCTCAAGATCCCTGTAATTTTTCAATGGTCCAATACTGCATAAATATTATCTCACATTTTGTTTCACTAATGCCATGCCTACGAGATCATGAGCTCATCAACACCGAGTGTAACCAAACTAGATGTTTGATGACATGGCAGGACTGCATGATGTGGGCACAGAGCAGAAATATAAACGGCACAGTGAGAAAGCACCACCATGCCCCAAAGACGTGCAAAATTAGAAACAATCACACGTTTTCCTCGGGAATCACTATAAGCAATACTTTCGAATCTTGGACAAGTGGCTGACTGTGTTCTTTTAGAGATAATGATAAATATAGATGTTCTCTTCCTATCATTAATGACTCAATAAATAAAACCCCAAGACACTTTTCAAAAGTACAGTGTGATATCCAGGATGTAATAGGCAGCTGTGCCTCCTAGTGATGTGTGGAAAATTTGATCAAATGCCTCAACTGTTCTGAAGATTAAAAGTGCCGTGTACCATAAATGATGAGTGATGACCATAAGGCTAGAGAAGGGTCAAAGACTGGAGACGCTACAGTTACCTGGCAAAAGTCTCTTCCTCTTTTGAAACACAGTAGCCCTGCTATTTATTTATAAAGGACTTTAAGACCCCTCACATAAATCTGGTATTCAGGAAAAGGAAAATTTTCTAGACTCAATGCACTATCCAGAGAGAATTTACTCCATTTCCTTTCTTTCTTAAATTAATGAAAAGATACTTCCTTGGTAATTGCCCTATATCCTCATATGGTTACTATTTTAACATATTAGGCAACTTAACTTACTCCTCTATTCTCCTTCAGATTTATGGGTAGTGGTTAACTACTTTTGTGGAAGAACAACACAGACATAAAATATGAGATTGGATAAAACTGACATTTTAATTCTGTTTTTGCCAGCACATTCTATTGGTTAAAAGACCATTTATTTTGTCCATATGAAGTCTGAAGGGTTATAAAAATAGGAGTTAATTTGGTTGATCCAGCAATGGATTATGCCAATATATGTAAATGCTTTTATGTTCTGCTTAATAATGTAAGCAGTTGGGCATATAGGGTGACTCATCGGGCTTTTAAAATTCAGGATGGGATGCATTAGTGAAATTACTGCTAGCAATGATTCAGCTTGCACAGCTGGATCACCTTCAAAAACGCTGCTCTCAGGCACATTTGTTCGTAGGAGGCTGTTGTGATTTGGTACCTAACCTGCCTGCCTCCTTGGGTTTGGAGACATACAACAACATTAACTGCCCTTGGAAAGACCCAGTGTAACGCTAGGTGAAGAGTGGATTAGAGAAGATGCTGCAGGTGTTCACAGCTAAGGATGTCAATGCCTAATTGGCTTGAAAAATCCAGACGAAGAATTCCATTAAAAGTAAATTTCACATAACAAAGTGTGGGCCACAGAGTTAGCAAATCTGCAGTGAATATGAAATATTTCTAGCATGGTGATCATAGATCCTCAGCACATAGGAGCAGGTGTTCTACAAAAATATCAGCTCTGGTTCTTTGTTTAAATGAGTTTCTTTCTCTTGATGCTCACCGACTCACTCAGGCTTACTGTTCCAGTTGAAAGTATTCCCAAAAGACAGACAACCAACAGACTTTCTTTAAAGTCTAATCTTTTCCTTTGGATGCATCTTCAAACAGGAAGCTTTGTGAGGCCAACTAGCTGCATTTAAGATCCATTCCTTGTCCCACCGTGACAGATGTAGCTCAGTGGGGTTGGGCGTCATCCTGTGAACTGAAAGGTCACCAGTTCAGTTCCTTGTCACGATGAGACCATTGAAGTTTCCCTCACTTCTTCCTCCCTCACTTACCCTCTCTCTACAAATAAATAAATAAAGATATTTAAAAAATTTAAAATTAAAAAATCCATTCCTCATCCCTAAAAAAGATTAAATATTTCGGAGTTACATATTGAAGGCTATGTCATTTTTATCTGCTGCCTCAAATCAAAACATGCCCGTGTGTTGGCAAGACCAGCATTGAGAAACCAAAGTGCATTAAGTTCTCTCTCATCCAGAAGATACTGAATCATGCTTTCAGATTTAATTTTATCTTTTCTGTGCAACTTACACAGAAAAGCATTTCAATGTCATGTTTGACCATAGCCAAATAATAACATGGCCCTTAATATTTGTTCCCCAAAACAGACTTTACTGTACATTCTGGACCATAAAATTGCCCAAACTTTCCACCTTTTATTTAAGAGCTCTTCAGAGCTTGATGTGAATGGGCAAAACGTTTCCTTACACATTGAAATTCAACCACATTTTACAGCCCCATTCCCTGATATCTATGGAACTCTGAAAAAAGATGTCAATATTAAGAAGAAATAAAAGAACATGAGAAAAAGGAGTTGGAGAATAGGAGATGAATGGTTAAGGGAGTGAGAGACAATATGCAAATGGGCAATGGCCAGACCATATATGGAAACAGAAACTTGATCCACAGTCTTCGACAAACTGCTTGGGAAGCCAACCCCTTTACCTTCAACAAGCAGCCCAGGAAGTCCATTTGGCTTAAGTTAAACTTGTGAAAAGCCAGATTACTATCTCTGATAACAACCCAAGAGGGTAAACACTAACTCCTATGACAATCATCCCCAAATGACCAGGACTTGATTAATAAATAACAGCTTCCCTAATTTCTGTCCTTGCTTCCGACATAGGATCAACCAGAGAAAGCCACGTATGCACCCAGCCCCTGTCACATAGGATGCCTGGTCAGCCTGCCTACAGCTGCCCATGCTGACAGTCCCAATGAGAGCACACCTGAAGCCTTCCTTTTTTCCCCACTGTAAAGCTTTCCCGTTTTTTCTGACTGCTTTTGAGCCCCTGCCAAAATGCAGGTGATGATAGCTGACTCCCTTGCTACAGAAAGGTCTATAGTCTCTGTTCTCACTTAAGTGGCCTTTCATTTATTGTCACTGGAGAAATAAAGGAAGAAGGAAGAGTAAGATAAAAAGGAAGGATAAGATAAGGATTTAAAATCGGTGTGCAGGAATTGTGGAGGAGTATCTGTGTGCCTATAGGCTGCCTGATAGATTAGAGACACTATCAAATAGGTGTGAAATGCGGCTCTCAGACTCAGGCCTGTCTTTCATTGATGATATTCCAGTTCTAAATATTGAAGGTTTGAAGCAGTCCTGATCCTAGAGTAGCTTGGCCACTGATAAGAAGTAGTCTGAAAAACAGGGCCCTATGTCCAAAACCAGAGAGAAGATTGGGTTTGGGCTTCAAGACCCAGGCAGAAGACCTGTTGTTAGAGTCCTGTCTCAAGTTCAGAAAAGGAATAGTAGTCAGGTGGAAGAGTGACTTCACTGAGTCATCTGAGTCCCGACTCCTTAAATTCCCTTCAGTAGGGACCCCATTTGCCTCTTTCAGAGCCTCAGACAGGACTGAGCTTGAATAAGAATAGAATGGCAGTAACTCTGGCAAGACAAGAAGGTAATGAGGCTGGGATCCAGAGAAACAGACGTGGTATCTCATTTCTCGGGCAATTCGTTTTTTGACTCTTTCATATTGCATCTCTGATTCTGGGGCTCTGAAGCAGTCGCTAGATGGTTGGCAGTGGCTACAAAGCCTCGAGTGTATGCTCCTTTTAAGTTCCTGCTTCTTATCTTCTGCTTTACACCCAATACTGACTTTAAATATCACCTGTATGCCCGACACTCCTATATCTATACCTCCAGCCATGAATTCTCCCAGAATAGCCCTCTTTCTCTTAAGATGATGAAAAATTCAGAGTAAATAAATCAGAGGTCTTGGTAATCTCTCAGGCCTTCCCAAACTTACCCTTCCTCCTATTTTTCTATTTCACAGGTGATTAAAACTAAGGATAAAGAATTTAATGAATTTTTACTATTAGGCAACTTTTCTAACTTGTCACAGAGATAGTAGCGGGTAAGGAAGAGCATGGCTCCTGAGGCCAGGGTCTCAGTCACAACGACCTACTAACCCCCTTTTAAATTTCCATTTAAATTGTTTTCAATTTTATCTTCTACACATGCTTATAAAGCAAGATGTTTTTGTTTTTTCAGAAGATTCCTAATCTCATAAAGATTGAGTGAGTTCCCCGATGTCACAGGTTATTGATATGCAGAGGTGGGATTGAAGCTTGGGGTTGATTTTCTGCCTCTCCCTTGCTTGCACGAAGGTTATTTGTGTGCTGTTTCCTCTTTTCCACAGGTTCAAGCTCCTTGATTCAAATTTCTTAAAGATGATACTAGTACCTCATTCAATTTCTCCTTAGTCCTAGCATAATTTTGATGCATAGGAGATGTTTATGGTATATGATGTCTAATGTGGTATTGATTCAATTTGCTAACATTTTGTTGATAATTTTTGCATCTATTGTACATTAGTTAGGGATATTGGTCTATAATTAATCAGGGATAATGGCCTATAATTTTCTTTTCTTGTGGTGTCTTTATCAGTGTAAAGTGGGAATTATTCCTGGGAGGCAGGGGTGTTTCGACATATGAAAATCAGTAAATGTGATATATCTCCTTCATAGAATAAAAGAGAAAAAATACAGGATTATCTTTTAAATACAGAAAAAGCATTTGACAAAATACAACTTTTTTGATGATAAAAATGCTCAACAAATTGATTATAGAGGGAACATGCCTCAGCACAATAAAGGGTATATATGTCAAGCCCACAGCCAACATTAAACTCAAAAGTGCAAAATTGAAAATTTTTCCTCTAAGATCAGAAACAAGCTGAAGGTACCCAATCTCTCCACTCCTATTCAACATAATACTAGAAATTCTAGCCTGAGCAACCAGGCAAGAAAAGGAAAAAAAAATGGCATCCGAATCCAAAAGGAAGAAGTAAAATCATATTTGTTTGCAAATGATATGAACTTATATATAGAAAACCTAAAGATTCCACCAAGAAAAAAGTAAACTGTCAGAACTAATCAACAAATTCAGTAAAGCTGCAGTATGCAAAAATCAACATACAAAATCAGTTGCATTTCTATACACTAACAACAAAACATCTGAAAAAGAAATAAAGAAAACAATTATATAAACCATAGCAACAAAAACAATAAAATACTTACAAATAAATTTAACCAAAGAGGTGAAAATTCATATGCTGAAAACTGTAAGACTTTGATGAAACAAATTAAAGACAAACAAATGGAAAGATGTATCATGTTCATGAATCTGAAGAGTTAATATTATTAAAATGTCCATACTGCCAAAAGCAATCTATAGATTCAATGCAATCCCTATAAAAATTCCAATGACATTTTTTTATAGAAGTAGAAAAAAATTCCAGAATTTGTATGGAGCCACAAAAGACCCTGAATAACTAAAGTAATCCTGAGAAAAAAAAGAACAAACCTGGAGGCATCATACTTCCTATTAGAGCTATATTACAAAGCTCTAGTAATCAAAACAGTATGGTACTGGCACAAAAAGAGACACAGGGATCAATGAAACAGAATCAAGAGCCCGCAAATAAACCACTGAGCATATAATCAATTACTATTTGACAAAGGAGCCAAGGATTCTCACCAGGACAAGGAGAGTCTCTTCAATAAATGGGGTTGGGGAAAATCATGGAAACATTAGGAAAACAAAATAACCAAGAGTTGGAAGCAATCCAAGTGTCCACTGATGGATGATATATGAATAAATAAGTTGTGGTCTATACATAAGATGGAATATTATTCAGCCTTAAAAACAACAAAAAAAATTCTAATGCATGTTACAACATGACTTTCAGGACATTATGCTGAATGAAATACGCCAGGGACGAGAAGACAAACACTGTATGATTGCATTGACATGAAGTACCTAGAGCAGTCAAATCCATAGGGACAGAAAGTGCAATGCTGGCTGCCAGGGTCTGAGGGGAGCGAAGTACGGGGGATTTTTATGGGAACAGTTGGAGTCGGGGTAGATGATTCCTAGAGATGAATGGTGGTGATGGTTACACACAATGTGAGTGCACTTAATGCCACTGAATAGTATGCTTCCAAACCTTTTAAATGGTAAACAGTATTTTATATATATTTTACCACTATAAAAAAATCTTAGAGCAAAAGAAAATAAGTAACCACATGAGGAAGAATGAAATTGCCCCCTACATTATACCACTCCCCAAAATTAACTTGAAATAAAATAAAGACTTAAACATAGACTAAAACCACAAACTTCCCAGAAGAAAACATAGACAAAGCTTCCTGAAATTGGTTTTGAAAATTATTTTCTGGATATGACATCAAAAACGTAAGTAACAAAAGCAAAAATTAATAATTAATAGATGCTCAATAAATATTTATATAAAACTTTATTTTAAAATCTGAGGAATGGCTAAAGCTGAAATAATTTGAATGACAAATAAAGTAGTACTGGATTAAATCCCAGAGTCTGAAAAATATCCCATAAATATCCATGAATCCATACTGACATAAAATGATTAAATAAATACATAACTAAGTAGAAATAAAAAAGGCAGCAGAGTCAAATTTCTCATGCAAAGTTCCAAATATTTACTTCACCATGAAGGAGGAGGAGCCCAGCTTCTTCTGCCTTAAGTGTGAGCTGCACAAGTGACTTCCTTCCAAAGGATATATTATGGAGTGGGTGAAAAAGAGTAATTTTACGGTGCAAAACCTGACAAACACCACCTCAGCCAGTTGATCAGAGTCAAAATCTGTAGTGATAGGTAATGTTGATCGTATTACCTTTGAAACAAAGTGATGAAGATGCTATTTTACCTCTATTATATGAAGGGTGACTACAGCTTCATGGGTATACCAGATACACAAATGCTTTTGGAATCACCAGTAAGACTGGAGATGTAATGAATGGATTGGCCCATCCAGAAAAAGTATGGGCCATCTGTGACTTGGTGTGTCTCAGTGGTATGTAGAAAGAAATGTCTGTGTATTGTATTCACAAATTAATGACAACCACCTCCCTGTTGATTTACAGTTTTCAGTTGCACATCCACAATCCTACCACACTGATGTTACACCTGACTTAAACTAGACCTTGTCAGACGGAACTGTGGTGATTTTTGAGACTCTACCATGGTTGGTCTTCAGTTCTCCAGAAGTTTTCTAGGGAGGTTCAGGTATCCATGGAAGAAAGAATTTGTGTTTATCTTATACTTTTTAAAAAAAGATCTTTATTTATTTTTTAAATTATATTTTGATTATTCTATTGCAGTTGTCCTGGTTTTTCCCCCTTTGCTCCCCTCCACTCAGCAACCCCCACTCCTTCAGGCAATCCCCTCACCATTGTCCATGTCCATGAGTCATACGTGTAAGTTCTTTGGCTGCTCCATTTCCTATACTGTACCTTACATCCCCACGGCTCTTCTGTAACCACCTATTTGTACTTCTTAATCCCCTCACCTCTTCATCCATTCCCCCATATCCCCCTCCCATCTGGCAACCATCAAAATGCTCTCTGTATCCATGATTCTGTCTCTGTTCTTCTTATTTGCTTAGTTTGTTTTTTAGAATCAATTGTTGATATATATATATTTTTTGCCATTTTATTGTTCATAGTTTTGATCTTTTTTTTCTTAAATAAGTCCCTTTAACATTTTATTTAATAATGATTTGATGATGATGAACTCCTTTAGGTTTTTCTTGTCTGGGAATCTCCTTATCTGACCTTCAATTCTAAATAATAGCTTTGCTGGGTAGATCAATCTTGGCTGTAGGTCCTTGCTTTTCATGACTTTGAATATTTCTTCCCTATCCATTCTAGCCTGCAAAGTTTCTTTTGAGAAATCAGCTGACAGTCTTATGGGAACTACCCTGGAGGTAACTAATTTCTTTTCTCTTGCTGCTTTTAAGATCCTCTCTTTGTCTTTAACCTTTGGCATTTTAATAATGATGTGTCTTGGAGTGGGCCTCTTTGCATCCATCTTGTTTGGGACTCTCTGTGCTTCCTGGACTTTTATGTCTATTTCCTTCATGAAATTAGGGAAGTTTTCTTTTAATAGTTTTTCAAATAGATTTCAAGCAGACCAATGAGAGGGATTTACCCAGGCCAGTCAGCTGCGAGGACTGGCTGTGACCACTGACCACCACCCTTTGCCCTTCTCTGTGGAGGATCAGCCATGCAGGGCCAGGGTGGAGGTGCCAGACATGGTCTGTAGCTGTCAACTGGGTGCACAGGATCTGGGGTTTCCTGGGTGGTGCAGGCCAAGCTCAGCCCCAGTCTGTGTTTTGCCCATGGCCACCCTGCCTGAGATATAAAGCATTTTGAGATGGCTGCTACTTGAGCTGGGGTTGGAGATTCCCAGGCTAAGTCAAGCTATGAATCTAGGCTGGCTGCTGCTAGTGCTGGGCCTGGGGCTCACTGAGGCTTGCTGTTGCTTGTTTGAGAAGATTTAGGAAGTTGTGCAGCATGAGCCAAGACCAGCCATTCACATGGAAAAGCAGCTTGAGTGGGCCTATAAATTGGGTGGGGCGGAGCCTCTGGGGGCTCTCCAAGGAGGGTCAGGCAGTGTTAGCCAGGTTGGTGGAGTCTCAGATATGGCATGAGCTTGCTGTCTCTGTGGCTCTGTGGGTGAGACAGTTTAGAAAAGGGACAAAGGCCCTTGCTCACCTTGATGCCAGACACTTCAGTTCCTCCCTGTATGCCACTGGTGCCTTTCAAGCTGCCACCCCAGTGCTGGAGCTCAGAGGGAGTGAGTCTGAGCAAGTGAATCTATGTGTGGGTTCTTTAAGGGGAACTGTTTGGGGCTCCAAAAATTTCTTCCACCGACTCCTTGCTGGCTTTTGCAACCAGAAATTGTAGGGACTTATCTTTCTGGCACTGGAACCCTGGGCTGGGGGGCCTAATGGGGGGCTGGGACTCCTCACTCCTAAGATCTCCCTCCCGAATTTTTATCCACTACATGTGGGTATGGGAGCAGCCCATTTTGCATCTGCACCCCTCCTACTAGTCTGGATGGATGTGGTTTCTTTACTTCCATAGTTGTCAGACTTCCATTCATCTCTATTTCTGATGGTTCTGAGTGATGGCTGTTCTATATTTTATTTGTAATTTTGATGTGGTTGTGTGAAGAGGTGAGCCGCGTCTGCCTATGCCTCCATCTTGACCAGAAGAGCGTTTATCTTATACTGTAGTGCATGGAAACATCTAGCTTTCACTCCTAGGATTGGATGGATACTATGCTGATAGATGAAAAAACTGATGCCTGATTTTTTTAGAAACATAATTCAAGCATGTCATTTTCTCTGTCTACAATTAGAGGGTAATTTCTCTTCTGCCCACCTCACAGAGCAGTAATCTGTCTCAAATGACATAATGGTATTAAAAAAATCCTGGAAATTATAAAGTGTCAAATTAGAGGGGAAGACAGGAGAGAAGTAACTTCAACAAAATGCCTACTGTTTGCCTATGCTTTATAAATGTAATCTCATTTAATTTTTACAATAACCCTTTTAGGATGGGAGATTCAGATTAGTTAAATAGTTTCTCAGATAGACAGTTCATTTTGCTGAATAATTTCACAAAAAGACAGTGGGAGGACTGGCATTTTAATCCCACTCATTTTAAATCCCCAAAGTCTTGTTATTTTTGTTTCCCCTTTCCATAAAGATGAGATAGAATGTCACCAAGAAAAACGTATCTGGCTAAGTCTTTTCCACACTGTACACCTTTTTCACATGTAGCCTGAGAAGGAGAGAAGCATAACAGACATTGTTGACTCTTCCACAGTCTTTGAGTCTACACAGTGAAACAGAAATAGCACTAGTGGAAAAGAGTTTAAAAAGAAATAAAAACAATGGATCTGTGGCTCTTCTCATGGCTGCTTGTGTTACCTAGAGTCACTTAGATGGACTTTTTTTAGTAACTTCTCTGTACACTGCATTGGAATCGGAATTGAGAATAAAAAGATCAAGGCACTGCCCCTAAAGTGGTAAACACGCAGCCAATTATTTAATAAAATATAGATAGTCTAAAATTGGGGTACTATTATAAGAACAAAGGGCTCTGGGCCTGCAGCACTTAACTGGTGTTTTAGCCTACGTAGAAGCTGGTCAGCGGAAGAAAGGGACCAGAGCGTTGCAGGTGGAGGTAGGAGGAGTCATCGGAAAGGGGGGCATTTGGAGAGCATTGGCACTGTGCCCTGGACCTCATTTTGCTCATCTGTAAAAGGAGGAGATTAGACATCATGGTCTCTATATCCTATTAACTTTTGCTCTTCCAAGATTCTGCTTCTGTCTCTCTGACTTCTCCTTCTCATATTCCCTTTTCCAGTGTGCAAGAAAGTCCATTGTTGCCCTGGCTGGTGTGGTTCAGTGGATTGAGTGCCGGCTTTCCAAGCAAAGGGTCACCGGTTCGATTCCCAGTCAGGGCACACACCTGGGTTGTGGGCCAGGTCCCCAGTTGAGGATGTTCAAGAGGCAACCGCACACTGATGTTTCTCTCCCTTTCTAAAAATAAATCAATAAAATCTTAAAAAAAAAAAAAGAAAGTCCATTGCACAAAGAAGCCCAGTCTTCTGCAAGAATAATACAATTAAACTTTAATATGAGCAACTTACTGGCAGATTTATCTACTCTCAGCTGTGAGCTTTTGAAAAACATTACACACAGGTTACTGGAAGGCTAAGACTTTCCTTAACAAGAAGTGATTATATCCCTGAGTACATTTGATTCTCCCACAGGCGTTAAAACAGCAGGGACTTTGATTTCCACTGAGTTTTAAAAGGGTTAAGTGTCAGGCGTGATGCATGACTAGGGAGTGTCATCTAAAATGGATGAGGCCACTGCCCTTAGAGCAAGGCTCGTCGTGGGCCATCAGAGAAATAGCACTGACATCCCATCACCTCGCTGCATTTCAAGGGGAAGGATCACTTTAGGCAAATAGAAGGCAACTTGTAAGTACTTATTTTAAGAAATCGCTCCCATAGGTCTTAACAGATACCTTCTGTAAATGTTGGTCAAGCAGTTAATCAATGCAGAAGCCAAAAATACTTCCCATTTTGATTTATTCTAGATACCAAAGGAAAAGAGCATCCAGGAGCTGGTGGTTAAGAAGAAGGGAAACACCGTCCTGTTAATTCACAGAGGCAGTCAGGGTTCAAAAGCTTAACTAATTAAAAGAGACCTTCTTCACTTCCCTGGGGGTATTTTTTAATTATTACTTATTGGTGGGAGACGGAGAGGGAGAGGAAGAGAGAGAGAGAGATATCAACTTATTATTTTACTTAGCTATGCATTCATTGGTTGATTCTTGTATGTGCTGTGACCAGGAATCAAATTTGCAACCTTGGTGTATCAGGACGATGCTCTAACCAACTGAGCTACCTGGCCAGGATCACTGGGGGTAGTTTTGAGTTTTGTACATGGTTTGGTTCCCCTAAGTACTAGTATTATTGGGCTTTGTTTAGTGAAGTGTGCAAACTGGGGGAGTTATTCAATTGGGAAAATAGATTTTCATTTTTAAGTGAAATGCTGTGCATAATGTAATAGTTCCTCTTATTTGTTTTATTGCCGTAGTTAGAGGCTCACTACAAGGGCTGCAGCACTTAGGACCTTCCCAAATGAGAGCGCAAGGTGTACGGATTCCTCCTAGCCCTGGACTGCTGAGGTACATAGAAGGGGACACATTGTTGCACAAGTAGCTTGTCCATAATTTCAGTTTCCAAATTTTTTAAGAGCACATCAACTTCATTGGTAAAAAGAAAAGCGATACCATATTTCTTGGTAGCCTTTGCCTGTGAGCATTTTATGGAGGCATATTCATCAACGTTATCTCCTTTATCCCAACCTGGATACAAAAGTTTATGTTCACCAGTTAATAGTAAGGTACTCTCAATACCCTGCAATGACTCATCTACTTATCACTTCTGCTTAGGCTTAAGTACCAGAGCAGTCTCCAGCCTCTCTCCCTGCAGAGTGACTGATTTGATTCCTACTGCCTAGAATGTAGGAAATTTTGTTTTACTTTTATGTGTGGTGGGGACCTAGAAACAGTGCCAAGGTTCAGAGCTCAGCTCCTGGGTATGTGCCATGTCTTCATCTCACCATTTCTTTCAGATGATTTTCCTTCTACATCTTTATTATTTCTGGCCCTTTAAATCTGATAATTTTTATTTCACCTCTTGCACAGCCCAAGGTAATAAGAACCAGCAGGTACCATGAGTCATGCTGGGTGTTTCCTATGAAGAGGCAGAGTATGATTGAGCTAACAAAAGGTGCTTTGTTTAGTGCAGTCGATAAAAATCAGCCCCACTTCACAATATATCCGATGTCTCTTGTCAAGGGGGAGGAAATTAGAAGCCTGACTTGTGGCAGTATCTTTGCAGAAATCTGTTCAGGCAGTAGAATGCTTAGTCTGTGCCAGTTCTGGTGATGAGGTGCTAGAGAGCAATTCAATTGTTGGAGTTACCTGATTATAAAATTATAATAATCTCTCTCTCTCTTTCTGTCTACCTTCCCAATCTTTGCCAGTCACTATAGTACTCAGAGTTTATTAATAACAGAAAGGAAATAGTTCAAAACATCTCAATCCATTACCTTTCAGGGAAAGTAAAAACTGAGAAACCTAGTTACTCAGCAATAATTCATGTAAATACGCTGGTGTCTTAATTTATAAACTCTTACTTAAGAAGCTAAAAGGCAAAAGCAAAAATATTCCTCTTAACCTCCACCAGGCATACCTTTCATACTCCACTCCACACTATTGCTCCAAGCAAGGATTTCAGCAAAATTTTCAGGCAATAAATGAAGTGTTCTGATCATTGTTCACTAACCCTGGCCATTTCAGACCTGATACTCTCTCATATTCCCAGTGCTTTCCCAGACTTCTTATTCTGGAGGTTCTCTGCTTCGGAACTCCTCAGACCTGCCATTTTTGTATACCAGCAACAGTGAGCACAAGTGCCTACCAGAGCCTTGTATCACAGCGGCTGCAGCGTATGCTACTGAGCCGGACTTCACAGTGGCTCTGCCACTGATGAGCTATGTGGTTTGGGTAGGTGATTCAACCTTTCTGTGTCTTAGTTCCTTTTTGCTAATGGGTGATAATTTTAGCATTTAAGCATTTGTGAGAATTCAAAGTATATATGTGTGTGTGTGTATATATCTCACATAGAATAGTGTATGAAACACAGTGCTCAAAATTGTTACTTACTATTATCCAACATGTGCCTAGTGCCTTCATGAGGGATAATTTGGCTGTAAAGGGACATAAAGGCACAGAAACTACCTCAAGCAAAACACATATATGAAAATCTATTTTTTAAAGTTAAAACAATATCTTATGGAAACCAGAGAGGGAAGTGTTACTGGTTTGCAGGGTATTTCTGAGCCAGAACTTGGAAAGCCTTCAGGATTCCAAGGCAGACACTCCATCTTACTTTCTTGGGGGGTCACATGGTCCCTTGTCCCTGGTCCAATCAATTGTAGGTAAAGGTCCAGGAGCAGGAATCCTACTTATTCACAGTTATTGTGGGAACATACTATAGGAGAAAGGGCCTGGGGAAGACATATCAATTAGTCTACTGACTTGAGCATGAAGCATGCTGGAAAAATGCCCATTAATCCTTGGTAGGCTCCTGGTATATGTTTCCATCTCTCCATAAATAAAGTCAAATAGAGGAAGATAAAGAGGCCAGTGGTGAGATGCCTCTTCAAAAAAAATCCCAAAACATAAATCCACACATCCTGTCTTGGCCTTACGACATTTGAGTAAGTGTTGGGTACCAGTCACACTGTTGATGGCAAATCCAAACTTCTCCCACGTCATCTTTATTCTTGCAGTTCTTCCCTACTTCCCCTTTTGAAGAGTGCTGCTAGGAGCATTTTTAATATAGTATTGGAACCACAAGCTGGGTGAGAATTTCAGTTTTATATTTTTAATATACAATTTAACACAGCAGATTTCCATATTAGATGAATGACTTTTAGATTCTACATGTCTTTACAGATTCAAATTTAAAATAAAAGCAAAGAAACCAGAAAATACAACTCCACATCATGGCAAATTCTTGCGTCTTCTTTTATTTCTTAAGAAATAGTGCAGTGCAACTTTCTCGTTCACATATAGATGACTTGGAGACCTAGAAAGAGGATCTGACTTGGTCAAAGTTAAACATTTGTCAGTGGCAAAGTCTGTTAATACTTTACATGCTAATCCACAGGGAAAGAATACAAGAAATAAAAGAAAAAAGAGCAGGCCAGAAAGAAAACCCTATAGTTGTTTGTAATTTTAATACAATAAGACTTTGATCAAGATTGCCAGTGGGAATGTGAGAACCCTGAACCGAAGTTTCACCTACCATTATACTGAAGAAATGAAGCCCCATGAAGTACTGTTGGCATTTGGTCCCAGGCTGAGTTCACCCCACCACCAAGAGACACTGGGGGATTAGAGCTCTTTGCTTTTTTGTGTGACTTATATGTAAAAGAAACATAAAAGAAAAAAGCAGAGAGTGATTAAACATATGCAAATAAAACCAGCTAATTGCAGAGATGAGGTGAAAATGTAGTCTTCTGACTGACAGTCAGGGGCAGCGTGATTGAAAGACAGCACTTCTATTTCCAAGCTGAGGATGTTGAAACAGATTACTTAACTTCATTAAGTTCACTTTCCTTACTGTAAGAATTGCTTAAATTCTGAAAGTCATTCTCACATTACTTTTTACCTTTCTTTTCCCTCCTCTAACCCTCAGATTTATTTTTCAATACCAAAGTGTTATCTGTAAGTAGTACTGTGAAACTGTGATAAATTGAGCAGAGTTGAGTGGAGATAACATCTAATTCTTAAACACTTCCTTCATGACAATTACGGACACTTAGGGTTGGAGGAGCCAGTTCTCTCCCACTCCCCTTCTGCGCCCCTCTTCTCCCCAGGTTAGACTCTTCCTGCCTTAGAAGTACCGCACGTGTTCCATCTCTCCCCCTAGCAGCTAGGGGCTAGCTCCTTTTAATTGTGCTGTATGGAGACTTTGTGATATTTTAAGCAAGAAATCTAATTTAAAATTTTTCTTCCAGTGATCTTTCTATTTCTTAGCATTAATTGAAAATTGGTGTTCACCAATGGCTTACTTTTCCTAAGTTCCTTACTAATCTTTCTCTGCTCCCTCACCTGGATGATTCTTGAGGCAAGTCAATGGAGTCAGACTTTTTTTAAACCTCTTTCATGGTATGGCTACTTCCAGACTCTGGTTCTACTCAAAAACGTGTTTACCTTGGAGGGGTATGCCATTGTCTCCAGCATCCTTTAGATGACCAGTTACGTTTACCACATTCATCTGTCTACATCCAGAGCCCTTCTCCAACCATCGCCATGAGTCGAGTATCTCCCTTGCACATTTCCTCCTTTTTGTTTTTGCCATTGTCTGGACTCTTTCTGTTTCAGATACACAGTAGCGATGATGCCTAATAGACCTCATTATCATTCAGAATGAGATCTCTAAGATGTGTGTGTGTGTGTGTGTGTATGTGTGAAGGGGATCATAATATTTTATCAGGCCCTTATCCTAATCCTGTTTTCTTGCTGACCTGGTTTTCATCTTCTTCATAAACTTGAATCCCCAAAACTCTCCCAGTTCTTGTAGTTTACCAACTCTGTCTGAGTCCATTTGCCTTCCTGCAAAGCCTGGAACCCACGGTCGGACAACTCAGGGACACATTAACAACGCAGAATGCTCCACCACCACTCCCAAGCTTCTGTCAAGTCTACTTTATAGATCCCTAACCTTGGATAACCCCATCTAGCCTTGTCTCTACTCTTTCTGCTGGGCTGTCAGCAGTAACCAGAGAGAGTCACAAAACTAAAATAATTGGGTCCACTGCAATTTCATGCTAAGGAAACATAGTTCGGGCTTCCCTGCTGCTCGGTAATCCTTTATTTATTTATATGTGGGGGATGCTAGAATCATCCTCCACGGCAACTGCTCCACATTATTCTTCATTATTAATTACCTCAGGCTGCCACCCCTATGCATACCATCTAAAGGTGCTAACTGCACCTATGATACTGGCAGAATAAAAAACTTCTGGCTTGAGTTTCTCTATTTTCTCCAACATCTCCGAATCATCAGTGTTCTTCTGGTACTCCTCTCTTCCCGCTACAGCATCGCATAAAATTGTATCCTTCATTTTTGTCAAAGTTTTCTCCTATGCACCTTCTCATAACCCTTTCTATTTCTTCCGGACCAGCTTCCATAGACTGACTCTCTCCTTTAGCAGTTCCTTCAACATCCCCCTGTCCACAATTTCCTCCCTTTGCTGTGTCAGAGACCATCACCATATTCTACTATTCTAGAAAAGTCTTCTTTGGTTATTCTACAGAGAGAATAACCAAGTCATCTCTATTGTAACATTTCAATAAAATGGTGGTCTCTGCCTCCGCCTGGCATTCGAGCTCCTGATATTTGTTATTTACATTTACATTAGGTAACCTCCCTGATTTTCTGGTAAGTCAGAGACAACACTTGAATAGTGGAGTGGGCCATGGGGATTTTTGGAGGTAATATTGACTGGAGTTTTATAGTGAGTAGAGGACTGGGTGCTAACATTTAGAGAACATTTATGGCAAGTTGATAGGGAAGATGAAGAAAGTAGGAATGAGCAATGTTAATAATTAGCTGAACGGATGACCCCAAGGTAGGCTGCCGATCACTCAAACCACAGTGTCCCAGCTTTTGGAAAACACACTTTGTGGATCATACCCCAAAATGGTTTCTGGTGTGGCAGCAAAAGTTTTGGGTCAGTAACCGAAAAGTGGCCCCAGGAGAAGATGTCTACAAGCAAACAATAAATAGGTGTGTGACCAGGGTTGGTAAGAAACCTGATGGCCAGTCTCCTATTTTGAATATGAGTTCTCTGAGGTCGAAGTCCACATATTTCTTACATTTGTATTTTCATGAACTGGTGAGATTTTGATCAGTATTTACGCTGTAGTCCCTTGATTTAACAGAATTTAATACACAAAGTGGGATTTAATGAATATTCAGTGAAGTAAGATGAAATGTAACCAGATAATTCAGAAAATGAAACCTTGGGACTAGACAAACTGTTTGCAGATGGGAGGTGGGAAGGTACACCTCAGCAACTACACAAGTGTTCAACCCTGTCACCAAGTCTAACGCAGAGTCACAAATTTCAGACTCACTGCCACTGATGGTGGGAGGATATCTCCTGACATACTGAAGCTCATGGTCAGAACTGACTGGTAGCTCAGTCTGCTAGTGATCTTCTCAGTGTGTAAAGCTGAGAAGGCCTGGCCAAGGCAAGTGACCAATTCTCACTCCCTTTTGGTAAGCGTTTCCTTTTTTTCCTCCAAGGAAAACTGAGTTCCTTCAGTGTTGGATACATAGCACATTCCATCTTCAAGTGAATTAACTCAGTTTGCTTACTGAGATTGCTTACTGAGGCAACCCGTATTATCTGTGTAACACTCTGTCGTAACACTTATTGTGGTCTATACGCTACATCTCTACAATCTGTTGAAATACCTGGTAACACACATATCAAAAAATGGGATTCCCATTGGCAGAAAAAGGTTCAGAATTCACTTTGTGAATGGGAGGATTAAGGTGTCTCATAGAGGTGCTACTGCAGTGCGTGGTTTCCAGTATAAAAGTCAAGGGCTGCTTCCAAACAGAAGGAGTTTTTCCGTGCAATTCCATGATCAGTGCTGGTAAGTAGAAACGCTTCCTGCTTTATTGACATAGCAAAATTCTCACCCAAACACAGTGCCATTCTGGGCTCCGGTGAGCCGTGTGCAAGGCTGAAAAGACAGATTCGTGCCCTTCCCGGGCCCTAGATGGCTTATTGGTTTTCTTTTTCCACTGACCCAACACCACAGGAGGCATGAAAGTGAGCCTCTAGGAGGCTTGATTAGAAAAACACGAAGCAAAGAGGGTGGCTTGGTAAACATAGCAGAATATCTGCTGGTTATTTCTACTTTCTTAAGAATGTATACAAACAGATAAGTGCTTTTTGTTTGAGGTAGATATTTAGACTTTAATATACTTTTATAGTTTTATTAATGTATACTTCACATTTCATAAACTGCCTGTGTTTAAAGTGTGCCACTTGGTAATTTTTGACATATGGATACACATTCCAGTAAAGACAATGAACACATCTATCACCCTTGAAAATGTCCTTAGGCCACTTTGTAACTCCTTTCATTCTCTTCCTGCCCCACGCCCTGTCCCAGACCCAGGAACAAGTGATCTGATTCCTGTACTACAGTTACGTTCACATTTTAATAATTTTATATAAATGGAACCATGCAGTATGGACTCTTTGTTATTTAGCTTCTTTAATTATTTTGAGCTAAATTCATATTGTTGTGTGTATCAATAGTTTATTCCACTTTGTTGTTGAGTAGTATTCCATTGTATGAATATGTAGTAAATTGTTTATTCATTCACATACTGATGGCTATATTGATCGTTTCCAGTTTTTATTTTTCTATGGCAAATAAAACTGCTGTGTATATTCATGAATGACTATTTTAGACAAATACTTTTATTTCTTTTGGGTAAATATCTGGGAGTGGAATATCTGGATGTATATCATGTTTATGTTTAACTTTATAAGAAACTATTTAACATTTCCATTGAATGATTTTACATTTTCACCAGCAATAAATGTGAATTCTAAATACCCCATATTCTCACCAATAATTGTTAATACTATTTTTAACAATTTTAGTCATTCTAGTGGGTATGTAGTAATATTTTATTGTAATAGCAATTTGCATTTCCTAATGACTAATTTCATACTTGTTTGCCAAACATATATCTTTGTGAAATGTCTATTTAATTATTTCTGCCTGTTTTTTTAAAATAATTGGGTTGTTTGTCTTCTAAACATTGATTTGTAAGTATTCTTTATTTAATCTAAGAATCAAAGCCTTTCTCAGATATATGTTTTGCAAGTATTTTCTCAAAGTGTGTGGCTTGTCATTTCACTTTTATAGAAGTACCTTTTGAAGAGCAGAAGTTGTTATTTTTATTTTGATGAAGTCCAAATTATTGATTTTTGCATTTATAGTTCATTAGTTTTGTATCCTATTTAAAAATTGTTGCAAGCCCAAGGTCACTAATATTTTCTCCTCTTTTTTCTTTGACATAATTTAGATTTTTAATTCTTACACATACATCTATGCTCAACTTCTTTTTGTATAAATTGTGAGGTAAGGATTAAAGTTCATTTATTATATACAGATATTTAATTGTTCCAGCACTATCTTTCAAAAGCTATTCTCAGTAAATTCTCTCATAATCTCAACAAAACAGCAATCGGCCACATGAATGTGAACTGAATGGTCTAATCCCTGTCATCGTTCTACGTTCCTACCTTGAAATCAGTACCACACGGTCTTCATTAGAAAAATATTATCATCAGCCTAGAAGGCAGGTAGTATGAACTTCCAACTTCTTATTTTTAAAAGTTGTTTACTATGGGCATTTCAACTTTTTGAAGAATGTGTACAAGTGGACATTATTTCTTAATGTAATCCTAAGGAAAGACAAGGAGGGAGTAATTGACATGACACTCCTGGCTTTGTTCTTTTCTGCCGACTTGCTAACTCAGAACAGAAAAGCTTTCCTCACCGTAAACAGGCTACTCTTAAAGGCCGACACTCTCAGCCTGGAGCAGGGTTTCACAAGGTCTGGTCTGAAGTATTACATCGGTTGATCCAAAACTTCTAATAATCATTCATTGTGCATAAAGAATATGATAATGTACACAATTCTCATATATTTATTATACAATTAATATTGTAATAATTTTTAAAATTTATAAAATGTTTTATAATTACAAAGTAGTTTTTATAAAGTATTTCATTTGAATCTCATGACAGTTTTTTAAAAGAGGTCTTGTAAGCATTATTAGTAATATAATTATTGCAATATCTATATTGCAAAACTGGCAGCAAATAGTTTTGGATATCTATTATGTATGATAAATAATATATTACATACAGCTTTATAGGGCATAATTTGTTACCTTCGAAGACAATAATTTTTTTTAAATTTACACACATTATGAATATGTATATTAAAATTATACATTAATATAGATTATTGAAAATTATATATTATACTAAGAAATAAGTAACTAATATTTGAGGTAGATAGCATATTATACAGGAATTCAAAAGAGGGAATGATAAGCCTTAGGGGATTGGACTAGCCATGAAAGCGTTCCCAAACTAAAAGGGACTCAGGTTCATCTTGGAGGAAAAATAGCAAATTGAGAGCCAAGAGGAGCATGGAGGATAAAAACGCATCAAGTCTGTGTTGAAATAGTGAAAAGAAGATATTCTCTGTAGGAGAGGAATTGGTAGAAAATGACACAGATGATGCTAGAAGTGCAGGCTGAGGTGGGTTGTTAAGGACTGTGAACACGTCCTCACACAGACGCAGCTTCTACGAGCACCGTCTGCGGACGACTCTTACACCCACGCTTCCAGCCCAGGCTCCGCCCTGAATTGCAGCCAGTGGGCTTAAATGCCTGCTCGGGGTCAGCCCCTGAGTAATCCCACAGTAACTCAAAATAAAAACCGTTCAGATGTAGGCACAGCTTTTTTCACTCCAGCTCACTCTTCCTCCTCTGTTCCCAATTTTATTAAAGGTACTATAAACCACCCAGAAGCACAAGCCAGAAACCTGGGAGTCTCCTTCTTTGTCACCTTTCAGTATAACTCAGTTACATGAATTCTAACTTCAAATATCTCTTCGACCACTTTCCTCTTCTCCATAACCCTCACCGTTGCTATCACAAAAGCTGGTGTCTTTTCCTTTTCAGGACTGTTGGGATGGCCTCTAATCAGTTACTTTGACTCTAGTCTTACCTACCTTTGCCCATCAGAGTAAACAACTGCACACTCTTCTTCACAGAATTCTCCTTCAATAGCTTTTATCAGTCATAGGGCCTTTCAGTTTCAATTGCTGTCGACATCGCCCTTCTCCCGAGGCCCCACACTGCTGTCACCCCGGTGGGTACCTTTCCTCAGATGTACCATTTCTTTTATGTCATTGTGCATCCGTGCCTGCGGCTGTCTCTAATGGGGTGTCTTCCTCATCATTCTTTATTGTGTCACACTCAGGCTTTATGTGTCTGGTTTCCCCATGTAGAGTTGGGATTCTTTCTTCACTACCCTTGGCTCAGGCTTTGGTTTATTTATACGAATGCACCCCAGCGAGACTGTGTGGGCCTTTTAGGAAAAGGACCACATGCTGTTTCATTTTCCTATCCCATTTTCCCTAACTGCCCAGAGTTGGTGCTCTAAATGTATACATCTATGGTTGAAGTGAATAAATAATAAAATCAAATACTTACATATACAAACTTAGGGATGATGAATTAGAACAGAATGGATGGGAATGGCGGGTGGTGCTCAAAAGCCTGGTATCAGAGGAGTTTTTTCAGAGGAAGTGGTTTGGTGGTGAGTACCTGCTCTTTGGATCTTGGCCTTAATCTGGATATCCATTTTTACACTACCCTACTAAAGCTTGAACACTTTGAAATCACGTCTACCCCATTTACCCAATCACTCACACCAATTTTTTCCAGTCCATTAAGAGTCTGATGCAGAGAACTGGGGCTAAAATTGCTATGAGGAAGATAAACTGGGACAGAACATTCAAGCACTTGGTTGCCAATTAAAAATTACATCATTTTGGCAGGCTTACCTCTGCTTCTCTAGTAAGAAACTATTTGGGAAACCATACTGGAGGTCTTACTTACCCCAAAAGAAAGGTGATGGTAGAGAAAAGAGGCACAAACAACATCTTGAGGAAGTCTATTCTTATATATTTTGGAAAAAGTAATTGACCATTGGCAGGACCAACATTTTAATCATACTTTCTCTTCTATTCACTCACATTCTTTAAATCCAGCCCACTACTCATCGACTTGGAACACTGTATTGCCTAATCTTGCTACTTTGCTGAAGTTCACCTGGTGGTTAAATATTTTCAATGCCTTTAACATTCTTTAAAAAGTGTTATAAAATGATGCTTAGCCTTTGACACAACAGTTTCTTCACATTTAAGCATGGAGACAGTCCAATATACCACACAGAGTTGCTGTCACAGGACAGAATAACAAAAGCAAGAAGAAAGGCTCAACAGCAGTGATGTTGGTATTGGGGGGAAGCACATGTCACATACAGTTTTTATGCCAACTGCCTTTTTTCCTTTCTGACCTTTGTATAAACTACATTTTCACGGACTTCACCTTTTACACACACAGCAACACAAAAATGCCTTCAGAGTTTTTTGGGTTTTTTTTTAAGATTGGGTGGGACAGCAAAGGAAGTCAATATAAAGAACAGTGAACACTAAGAGCAGCACTTGGTGAAGGCTGATGAGAAATTGGTATGTCAGATAAGTAAAGCAACAGGAAAGTCATGATTAGCACCACAGGAATGCTGGAAATTCCAGCTGTAACAGAGAGCTTACTTTATTCCTGGGTTTACTGCCCACTGTAAAATGTGTTTTCACAACTACCCAGTCCATCACTCATAAATCTACTCCCTGTGCTGGATGTTGCGGAGAACCATAAATCAAGCATAAGACAGTACTTACCTACTAAGAGCTTATGGATTTTCTAGGAAGGCAAGCCCACGCTGGCATTCTCTCCAACCAGAGAGAACAAATACTCAGCTGCCTCGTCGTTCTTGTCCTTGCATTACTCTGGAAAGGAAACAGGGTAAAAGAGTTAACTGAAAATTAGGAGGGCCTTGAGTTCAGAATCTTGGTCTCAGTTAAATGCCCGAGATAAAAACGCTTCAGAGAAACATTTGGCACCCAAGGGAATTGTACAAGAGGGATACAGTGGACCATTCTGTTCTTCCCTTGGACTTCCTCCGTGAAGGTATCACCTAACAATGATTATAATATTACTAGTTTAAAAAATGTAATTGTTATGACCTAATTCACTGGATAATGTCAAATAAGGTTATATTGTATACATATTTTTAGTTTTCAAATGTAAACTGACTTGGATTTCTACCGGACAGCTGAGCAGGCTTGTGCGAAACCAGGGAGGCTTACGATGCTCAACTGCATCACGGCAAGAGAATGTAGGGCTGCTTCTCACTCACTTGCCCATCGCTAAAGAACTGGTCCAGCGGGTCTGAATCTATCTGTTTCATTGGGGATGTTTTTTCTGTTCCAAACACTTGCAGAAATCTTGGGGGTTTTTCAATAGTAAGGTCCATTTGTCCATTCATGTTCTTTAGTTTGTCTCCATGTTCAAAACTCATCCATCGAATGTAATTCGCCTTATTCAGACTACGTAAGACGTTTTGACTGAAGTCCATTCCCCTGGGTCATTGAATGCCTATCAGTCTTACATTTATATTATCACGGAATTCCACTCAAGTGATTATTCCTTGATCAAAACACAGTCCAAAGTAACCGTGGTCTCCAAATGGACAACTCTCAATGTCAGCTTGTCTTTAAAAAATAGGAATATAATACGCGAGCCCTGGGTTCCTTAGCTAGTTTATTAGATGCCCACTGTATACTGACATCGAGATGGACCATGATAGCTCCTTTAACACGTAATGCAAGTCTATAGACAGAGGCAGTGAGACCGCTAAAACAATTTTCCATATACAACTGTAATCTTCAATTGCAATTGTTCTGATTTCAAATACTCTGGTGTTTCTTCCATGTTAAAATTCTTCGTGCTGAATGTACACTAGAAACAACTGAGATCTCTACCCTGGGATATAGATCAGTGTAAAGATTATTTCTGAATTTTAATATTTACAAGGTAGGAACCATTAACATATTCCCTAAAAGAGAGCATATTTCTTTTTTGACTTTAGGAGAAACGCAGACTATTCTGGAAGCACCTGGGAAATTAGTGACGGGTGGGTTCAGGACTTAACATGACATGCATGCCCTCAACAGACCGAGATGTGTAAAAACATCGGCAACGTACACAAAATCCAAAAGTATTTATGGATTTAAACATTGATGAAATGTCACTGTGTTCTAGACACCAAAATAAATTCCAGAAATACAAAGACATGATTACTGTTTTCAACAAACAGTACAGTGGCAAAACTAAGTCTTTCGGTCACCTCAGCATTGAAAACATTAATTTGAGACAATCAGATGATCAGCTAGCTTGTCAGATAGTAGTCCCGGCACAATGGACAGCTCATTGTAATTACTAAAATATCAGGAAAATGTAGCACCCTACTAAAAAATGTTTAATTCTTTCTCTCACTCTTAAATATTCACCTATAGCCTATTTCCTAATTTTCTGAGAAATGGAAAGAATCGGAGTAAAGCGTCCACAGTGTCCTGCATGCTCATCTACTATCTTAGATGCTGCCAGGGTTGAATTCATCCCCCTCCCCAAGGACATCACTATAGCAACTCACCTTTGCCCAACATCAGCAATAATTCTTTGTCTCTTTTTAAATAAACTTAATTGTTTCAGAGTAGTTTTATGTTCATAGTAAAATTACGAGGAAAGTACAGAGATTTCCCACATATCCCCTGGACCACAGCTGCAAGTCTCCTTCATTTTCAACACCACTCACCAGAGTGGAATATTTGTTACAATGATAAACTTATATTGATCCATCACCACCCATGTTCCATATTACACTTTAGGGCTCACTTTTAGTGTCATACATTCTACGGGTTTATATGAATGTTACAATGACATGTGTTCATCATTTGAATAATATACAGACTGCTTTTACTCTCCTAAAAATACTCTTCTCTCTACCTATTTCTCCATTCTTCCCTACCAACCCCTGGCAATGACCAATCTGGTTTTTTTAATTTTTATTGTTATTCAGTTACAGTTGTCTGCCTTTTCTCCCCATCCCTCCACCTCTATCTTTTTATGTCTCCACAGTTTTACCTTTCTTAGAAGGTTGTACTGTTAGGTCACATAGTACATAGACTTTTCAGATTGGCTTCTCACACTTAAATAATGTGCATTTCAAGTCCCTTCCTGTCTTTTCACGGCCTGATAGCTCATTTCTTTCAGCCCTGAGTACGACTCCACTGCCTGATATACCAGAGTTTACTCAGCTATTGAAGGACATCATGGTTGCTTTCAGATTTGGGCAATTATGAATAAAGATGCTATAAGCATTCAAATGCAGGTTTTTGTTTGAAAATAGTTGCCAACTCATTTGGGTAACCAGGAGCACGATTGCTGGATCTCATGGTAAGAGTATATTTAGTTTTCTAAGGAAATACCAAACTTTCTTCCACAAGTGCTGTACCATTTTGCATTTCCACCAGCGATGCATCAGAGAGCGTGTTGCTCCACATCCTCATCAGCATCTGATGTTGTCAGTGTTACAGATTTTGACCATTCCAATAGGTTTGTGGTGGCATTTCACTGTTGCTGAAGTCCATTCCCCTGGACTTCAGTTTGCATTTCCCTGATGATATGTGATGGGAGCATCATTTCATGTGCTCGTCTGCCATCTGTATGTCTTCTTAGGTGGGGTGTCTGTAAAGATGTTTGGCCCATGTTGTAAATACATTGTTTGTTTTCTCACTGAGTTTTAAGAATTCTTTGTATATTTTACATAAAGGTCCTTTATCAGATATGTCTTTTGCCAACATTTTCCCCAGTCTGAGATTCATGTTCTTGGTCTCTTAATGTTGGCTTTTGCAGAGCACAGCTTTTTAATTTTAATGAAGCTGAGCTTATCAATTATTTCTTTCACGAATGATGTTTATCTAAAAAGCCATCGCTATACCTAAGGTCATCTAGTTTTTCTCCTCTGTTATCTTCTCTGAAGTTTACAGTTTTGCATTCTACATGTAGGTTATGATCCATTTTGAGTTAATTTTGTTAAGAGTATAAGGTCTATGTCTAGATTATTATTATTTTTTGTTGTTGTTTGAATGTGGATGTTCAGTTGCTCCAGCTGCAGTTGTGGAAAAGTCTATCTTTAATCCATTGTCAAAGATCATTTGACTATATTTAGGTGAGTCTATTTCTCGGCACTCCATTCTGTTCCGTTTGTCTGTTTGTCTAATTTTTCACCAGCACCACATTCTCTTGATTAACGTAGCTTTGTAACACAAAAGTCTTAAAGCTGGATAGTGTTACTCCTCCAACTTAGTTCTTCTCCTTCAATCTTAAAAGAGAAAAATAAACTCTTATATTTACACAGATATTTATCATTGCCCACATTCCTCATCGCTTCCTGAAATCCAAGTTTCAATCTAGAATCATTTTTCTAAGTGTAAAAATCTGCTTTTACATTTCTTTTAGTGTGGATCAACTGAGAAAGAAGTCTCTTCATTTTTATTCGTCTGAAAGGGTTTTTATTTGGCCTTCATTGTTGACTTCTATATTTTCAAGATATGAAATTCTGAAATGGCAGATTTGGGTTTTGTTTCCTCCTTTCACCATTTAAAGATTTTTTTTAAACTATATTATGGATTCCACTGTTTCTGATGACAGTTCAGCAATCATTCACAGCATACTCCCCTTTCATGGCATGTGTCATTTTCCTCTGGGTGTGTTCAAAATTTTTTTTCTCTGTTTTAATCCATCAGTATTACTATAATGTATCTAGGTTTGATTTCTTTTGTATTTATTCTTGGAGTTCACTGTGCTTATTAAATACATAAAGTGATAGCTTTCATTGATTTATCAATTTTTCAGGTATTACTACATCAAATACTTTCTCTGATTTCTTCCTGCCCTTCTAGAGTTATGAATATATTGTATAAGTAGCTTCTTATTTTTCCAAATGTTTATTACTCGCTTCATTTTTTAATTTTGTATTTCAAATTGGGTACTTTAATTCATTGTTTTTAAAGTTCCTTGAATATCCCTCGTATTTCTTCCTTCATCTCTATTCTGCTGTTGAGTTTATATGGCCTCCTTCTGTGAATTACTCTATTCAACAAAGGTTTACTGAACACATGGACCTACGTTTTGAAGACTAAACAGCTAAAAAATCCTATCAGAGGTCATAAAACAGAAGGGTGGAAAGATCACTCTTTCTCTACTTGTAATTTGCCTCATGACATTTACTTGATTGTTGTTTTGTCTGATGCACTGTTTCCAGGTGGTTTGGGGGCCAGCTGGGGTAGTTTACAAACAGCCTATTTAATTCTTTTAAAGCACCAGTACATGATTCAGCCCAATTAAGTACTTTTAAATCCAGACACAAGAAATGAAATGAAAGAAAAACCTACCCTGTTTGGAGTATTGGAATAAAGGAACAGTTGAAATAAAGTTAACCAATTCCTAATTTCCCACCCCTGTATCAGGGTAGAATTAACTCATGGTCTGGACACTTTGCTCATGTGAAATAAGTATTTTACAGCAGATGTGATGCTGGTTAAAAGCTGCTCCTGAATCTCACATGGTTTGACTATGTGCCAAGTTGGGTATTTAGGGAATCTTCTGAACAGGATGGAAAAAATGACAACCACACAAGGTTCAGCTATGGCTTTGCTGTTGTGTATGTCCCTTAGCTGCTCCCACACAAATACACACATAAAGCCGCTGTCTGTGGAAGCAGGGCCAGCTTATTCTTCCACTCTAAGACACCTCAGAAGCAAGAGCTTATCTTCTCATTGGCTTATGTCCTCAAAAGGGAAGACATAATTTCATTGGATTAAATAAGTTTGATACATCAAATTATCTTTCTGTATAACTCTACTGACCCAGTAGAAACCTGTTGTTAGAACAATCAGCATGCCATTTTGACCATTTCTTCTATTCCAATAGCAAAATTCATGTTAGATATTGGAAAATTGTTACTGTAAATGGCCCCAGAGTTATCTTTTGCATCTTAGTTTTTAAGGTCGAGCATATCCAATAATACTTAAAATTTTTACTTGGTAATTCTTAGTTATTACACCATGGTTTGCCAAACTTGAGGCTACAAACTGCTTAAGAAATTTGCCTATTTTCTTTTTTTTTGGTGGGGGGGGAGGTCAACCAGAAAGCCTAATCATATTTTAATATCTAAGTAATAGTCACCAATATTCATTGTTTAATGAATCTTAGATTAAAATACTACAATCAAATTTTATTCCTTACAAAATGATAAATATTAAGCAATAGCATTTTTCTTCTTCTCCCTAGGATGTAGAGTTCCTACTTCTTTGAGCCAAACTTGAAGAAGAAACTTATTTAGTTTTGAGACATGGAACCAAATCGGTGCACAAGAGAAAAGAGTGATTATACTTCACTATGAGCTCCAGACATACATACTGAGAAAGAAATGAGGTGTTTAGTGGAAACAAGGCCACTCCACCTAGAAAGGGGCCCAGATTCCTAGGCCTGTCTGGATCTTGTAAACGGACCCTTATTTATTTACTAAACTTAACTTTAGATGTGAAAACAAAGCTCGCATGTCCTTTCTTTTTTAAAAAATTATTTTATTGTTGTTCAATTACAGCTGTCTGCATTTTCCCCCCACCACTCCCCACCACCCCAGCCAAACCCGCCTCCTTCTCTTGCTTCCACCCTCCCCCTTGGTTTTGTCCATGTGTCCTTTCCAGTAGTTCCTGAAGACCTTTCCCCTCATTGTCCCCTTCCCACTTCCCTCCGGCTATTGTTAGATTGTTCTTAATTTCAATGTCTCTGGTTCTTTCTTGGTTCTAGTTCCTCAACCAGGACCTGACCTTCCTTGGATTCTGCCTCGAGACAGGGATTTTACTGGTTTTCTTTCCCAACAGAATTCAACACTCCTAATCAGTATTTCACTTAATCTAGGTCATTAAGCATTCAAGGCAATCAGAAGGTTAAATGGCACACAGCAAACAACAGTGACTTGTGCACATGTAATAAAAGTAGGAGGTATTCCTGGAGAGTGGCAGGCCTGGTAATTTTGTGAATTGTATCATTAATAAAATATATTTTATTCTATTTGATGCTGACTTCAGGAAGGTTCTTGTGTGTGATGATTACATTTTTAAGCAGGCATTGTTTTTTTATGGCTTTACCCAAGGCTAAAGGGAAATCTAATACAAAATTCAAACCGACTTAGCTGAAATGCCCATTAAAATTTTATTTGTGTCCTTTCAGGAGTTTTTAAGAACTATATATTTATAGTTCTTAAAGCTGTCCAATTCAAAACAAAGTGTAACTTTAACGATTGCATAGCTCATCATAAGTAGCCAACTAAAGAAAAGTATGGGATCATGGTTTTATATTTTTAATTCCAAAACATCTTGGAAGGTTCTTTTTTCCTGATTAATAATATTTAAAAGAAGCTTGTGTTTGGGAAGAGACCACCATCTTATTGGTGATTAATTTTTTCCAAGTTAATTGACAGACAAATTTATTTATACCATCTTTTTATACCTCACATACCTAGAGGAGTACTCTGCCATTAATTAATTAGTTACAAAGCCTTTAATCAGACTGATTATAGTTCTATTGACATAAATCTGTTCTATTTTTATGAATAATGCTAAAAACTATACTAAACAATATTTGAAAGAAGATAAAGGTGGTGTCATGCTGAGAAATTATGTCTCTATCATGCAAAAGATCCTCAGGATGAATTAAAAGAAAAAGGATGGAAGTTGGAGAGCTTTTCAGTATATCTGGAATCAAACCTCCCTAGGGCAAAATTCCTATTTTAATTTCAATCAATCATCAAACTGTCACATACTGGTCTCTACTTCTTATTCCAACATTTAATGAGCTCTTCCCATGTCAAAGACCCTGCTCTGGACACTCAGAAATATTAAAAGATGATTATGGTGCAAATCTCTCTTTCTCAGAAAATTGATAATCTATAGAAGAAGTAAACACCATTCGTTCACAAATGTCTATAATATACATGCAAAGCAACCAAAAGTCAAAACTCAGAAAGAATCCCTGGTGGAAAGGCAGACCTGGGTCAAATGTTAGTGTGGTGGGTAACATCAGGATGCCTTGGTTCAAGTACTAATCTTGCCAAAACATTGTTTGACTTTGGGAAAATTAGTTGTCTTCTCTTGCTTTAGTTTCTTCAGATGAAAATTTGGGAAGAACATTTTCACCTCAAGGGGTTGTTATGAAAGTTAACTGAGATAGACATTACATGTAAAGCTCTTAATCTAGAGGCCAGCATATTATAAATCCTCAATAAATAATCGCTATTTTAATTATTCAACACCTAAAATTAACTCATTATTCACACTTTAGATCCACACTACATTGGTTGGAAAAACTAATACTTGGCTATAATATATATATTAGTTTCAAATATGTGAATAGAGCAAGCAAAATTCTATCCACAAATGGAAGTGGGTGATGGGGAGACAAAAGTAAATAGATGGATTGATAGAAAAATAGATGTGGTGTGGTGAGAGGTAATGAGTTCTCAAAAAACAACCAAAAAAATAAAAGAAAAGAAAGAGAAGGGAGTAGACGAGGTTGGGAGATTCTAATTGTAAATGATTACGGATGACATCACTGATAATACATTTAAGTAAAAATCTGAAGGAGTAAGAAAACAAGGTATAAACCCATATGAGGAAAGCATTACAGGAAATGGAAACTGTATCAGAAAGTCCTAAGTATGTATAAAATCTAGGGAAAGAATAGCGAGAAGGCCAGTGTGGCTAGGGCAGAGTAAGTGAACAGAGGTAGCAGGAGATGAGATTTGAGAGGTAATGGATGAGGCCGATTGTGCAGGACTTCTAGGCTCTTGAAAGATTTCTGACCTTTACTATGAGTTGGGTGGAAAGCCATTGGAGAGTCTAGAGCAGAGAAATCACAGGATTTGACCTACTTGGTTGAGAGTAGATTTAGGTTTGGCGACAATCTAAATGGGAGACAAGTTATGAGAATATGGAAATGATTCAGGGAAGAGAAAATTGCTGCTTGGGCAGATACATATAGTAGGGATTGTAATAATGGAAGATTCTGAATATACAAGGTCTGTCTGGAAAAAGCCCAGCCATTGTTAATGTAACATCAGTTTGCAGGACATTGAGGTAACCCGGCAGCCAAGGAGAGTGGCTGGAATGCTCATGTGTGAACAATGATGACTTCACTACTAGTCAGTGGGGGTGGTAGTTGCCATTGAGCGAGCATGTGTACAGTGTGGCCATCGTGTTCAAAGTGACTGAGCACGTAGAGCAATGCATCTGCATCAGATTTTGTGTTAAGCTTGAACACTCCTCCATGGGAACTATTTGGATGATTCAGAAGGCCGCAGCTATGGGCAGCTGGTGATTGGCAGCTTCATCAGGACAATGAGTCCACTTATGTATCACGTCTTATGCAGAGATTTTTGGTGAAATGCCAAATCACCCAGGTGACTCAGCCCCCATACAGCCCAGATTTGGCTATATGGTGCCCTGCGACTTCTAGCTTCTCCCAAAACTAAAATCACCTTTGAAAGGAAAGAGTTTTGACACCATGGATGAGATTCAGGAAAATACGACGGGGCAGCAGATGGTGACTGGGAGAACTGTGTGAGGTCCCAAGGTGCCTACTTTGAAGGAGACTGAGGCATCATTGTCCTGTGAACAATGTTTCCTGTATCTTGTATCTTCTTCAAGAAATGTCTCTATCTTGCGTATGCTGGACACTTTCCGGACAGTCCTTGTATATTGTAATGGATGCAACAGACTTTCCTATTTCCTGACAGATTTCCCTAAGCAGCTGGGTACATACAGCTCCATTAACTGAGATGGAGAAGACTGTGAGTGGAATATGTTTAAAGGGGAAGATTATGCATTTAGTTTGGGGCAGGTTAAGTTTGAAATGTCTATTTCCTGATGGATGTGCTGAGTATAACATGTCTGGAATTAACAGGAGAGGACCAGGACCAGTCTTTACATACAAATTTGGGACACATAAGTATACAGATGCTATTTAAAGCTAGGTTACTGGGTAAGATAAATGGACAATAAGAGTATATACAAAAGCATAGATAGCCAAAGACGAGTCCCGTGTTACCTAGAAGGCAAGGAGATGAGGGAAAACCAGATGAGAAGAATGAGGAGCAGCCAGTGAAGATGAAAGACCAGAGTGTGATACCTTGGAAACCAAGTAAAGGAGATATTGCCAAAAGAAAAAAGTGATTAATTATGTTAAGTATTGTTGTTACATCAAGTAAAGTAACTAAGAATTAATTTTTAGATTTACGAACATGGAGAGCTTGTGTGAACTGATAAGAGCAATTTCAATGAAATCTTATAGGCAAAAGCCCTATTGTATTGGACCCAAGGGTAAATAGGGGAAACCTAATTGAAGGTAATGAGTATGTCTCTCTAAAACACATTTTCTTAAAGGGGAAAAAAAGAAACGGTAGTGCGAAAGAAATGTTGAGTTTAAAAAACGATAGCATGTGTGTATGTGAGTGTAAATAATGCATTAAAAGGTAAGCCATGAGTCATGGTTTCTGGCTCCTCATGTAAGGAGGTGGAAGCTGCCACCCCATCCTAACAACAAGTAAGAAGCTGAACAGACTCCTCTAAGATCCATAAGACAGGTGAGGACACAGGGCAACCTGCTGCCCCCAATATTGGGCTTGCAGACAAATACACAGAATAACAACTTACTGGAGCAGAGGCTCATAAGTGGAAACTGCTACAGGAACTGTTTCTGGGACAGAGAAACCTGAAGTGTAACTGAAGAATTGCTGGAAGCTCAGTATGGGAGGCCAGTCGTAGGTGGGCACCCATCATAGTGTATAGTGTACTTCCAGGTGCTCAGCCAGATTTCCGTAGTGAATAATGTGGGTACATCCCCTCAGCCATCTGGCAGAGAAAGGGGAAAAGGAGCCATTTAAAAGTAACAGGAGCACTCAGTTCTTAACAAGGTCTGCACTCAGGAAGAACTAGTTAACCAGAACCTGGCCTGCTGTTACTTTATCAAAGCCTAATAGACCCGGGGAAGGGAAATACCAAACTCCAGTCCACCTAGCCATCCTCTCCCATCTAAAGGGAGCAATGAAAAGCTAAAAAGTAATTGAGAAGTTTACAGTCTAGAGACATAGGCTCTCTAAAAGACTAAGATCTAATCATAACACTACAAAAAGTTTCCCCTCTCCCCACACCTCACCACCACATTACTAAAGGCTTATTATGTACAGCAGCTACGTTTACATAGTACATTGGGTCTGTCTATCAAGAAAAAGATTACAAAGACACCAAAATACAGAAACACAATTTGGAGAAACAGAGCAAGCACCCGAAGCAGACATGGCAGGGATGTTGAAGCTATCAGACCGGACATTTGAAACAACCGTGATTAATACACAAAGGGCTGTGATGGATAAAGTAGACAGCATACAAAACGCGTGTGCAATGTGTGCACAGAGGCGGAAATTCTAAGAAAGAAACACAAAGAAATGCTAGAGATAAAAAACACTAAAATAGAAATAAAGAATGCCTTTTATAGGCTTATTAGTAGACTGCACACAGCTAAGGAAAGCTCTCTGAGCTTAAGGATATCACAATAAAAAATTTCAAAACTGAAAAGGCAAACAGAACCAGGAGTGGGAAAAAACCCAGACTATCCAAGGACCGTGGGACAACTACAAAGGGCTGAGCATACACACATAATGGGGATATCAGAGGAGAAGAAAGAAAGAAAGGAACAGAATAAATATTTGAAATAATAATGACTGAAAATTATACCCAAGGTAAGGTTAAACACTAAGCCACAGAGCCAGGGATGCCCAGAGAATACTAAGCAGGATAAATGCCAAGGCAAAAAAAATAAACAAACAAACACACACTTCACACTTCACATAGGCATATCATTCTCAAATTATAAAACAGCAAAGGCTTTTTTTTTTAATCCTGAAAGAAGCTAGACACATCTTACATCTAGAGAAACAAAAATAACAAATACCTATGTATTATCTCAGAAACCATGCAAGAAAGAGTGGAATAAAATATTAAAACGTTGTGAGAAAAGAAAGCACCAACCTAAAATTTCATATCCTACAAAGTTATCCTTCAAAAAGTAAAGTAGAAATAAAGCCTTTCTTAGACTAAAATTGAGAGAATTTGTTGCCAGGGGAATTTCCTCAAAAGAGATATTGATTACTTTATATATGTAAGAAAATTGGGTAGAGAGAAAGAAAGAAACAGTGTGCATCAAAGAGGAATTAAGGAAAGGTAAAACAAAAACTTGTATTTTTCATAATTAATCTATAGATGATATTTTATTCACAATAATAAGAGTAACAACATATGCAATTATGTATTCTTATGTATAGATCATCTATATATTGTTTATAAATGAAATGAATGGCAGCAATGATGGAAAGGAAGAACTAGTATTATTTTGTTATTATAAGGTACACTACCAGTGAAGTAGTATAGTGTTATTTAAAAGTGGACTTGGATTAGTTGTAAATATATATTGTAAACTCTACGGCATCCACAAACACAAAAAAAAGCTTATAAAAGAAGTATTAACTGATATACTAAGAGAGGAGAGAAAATGAATTATACAAAATTCTTAATTAAAATCACAAAAGATGACCTGGCCACTGTGGCTCGGTTGGTTGGAGTGTTGTCCAGTAGGTGGAAAGGTCATGAATTTGATTTCAGGTCAGGGCACATGCCTGGGTTGCAGGTTTGGTCCCTTGTTGGGGTACATATGAGATGTAATGATTGTATTGCTCTCCCTCTCTCTCTCTCCGTCCCTTCCCTTCTCTCTAAATCAATGTGCATGTCCTCAGGTGAGGATATAAAAAAATTTTTAAACCTGCAATGTACAGAAAAAATATAGAAGACAAATATAGAAACAAAGAACATGTGCAACATAGAAAAGTTACAAATATAGAGGATGTTAATGCAACTATGTTAATCACAGTGAATATCAATGGTCTAAATGCACCAGTTAAAAGAATGACTCGTCATAGTAGATCAGGGAACATCACCCAACTTTATGTTGTCTACGAGAAGCTCACCTTAAATGTAACACATATATGGACTAAAAGTAAATGGAAGGAGAAAAATATACTATGAAACAGCAGTCCAGAGAAAGCAGGAATAGCTGTATGACTTTCAGACAGAATAGACTTCAAAGCAAGGAAATCATAAGGGATGAACAAGGAGATTACCTAAGGATAAAGCCTTCAGTTCTGTAAGAAGACGTAACAATCCTTAATGTATATGCACCTAACAACGAAAAGTCAAACTACATGGGACAATACTTGATACAACTGCAAAAAGACATAGATACATTTTCTATCATAGTCTGAGACTTCACCACCCCTCCTCCAGAAACAGAGACCCCGTCTGCAGATAATTGGTGAGGCCCTGGCTGATCTCACGCACAGCAATAATCAACCGGATATAACTGATGCTGATAGACTCCTTCATTCAAAAGCAGCAGGACACGTGTCTTCTCAAAGTTCCCATGGAACGGTCACCAACAGAGAGCACACTGTGGGCCACAAAACACACGCGAACAGATGTAAAAAACCACAACCCAGAAATCATACCATATCTGCTCTGAGATCCCAATAGAACTAAACTTGAAGTCAATAACAGAAAGATAACTGGAAAATCCTCAAAATACATGGAGATTAGAAAGTGCACTTCTAAACAAGACATAGGTAAAAAAGAATTCTCAAGATAAATTTCAAGATATTTTTTAATTAAATGGTTATGAAAGTACAACTTAGCAAATCTTGTGGGATGCAGGAGGAGCATTGCTAGAAACAAGAATGGTCTAAAATCAATCACCTAAGTTTCCACATTAGGAAACTAGAAAAAGAAGTACATATTAAATCTGAAGTAAGCATGAGAAAAAAATTAGAAAAATTAGAGCAGAAATCAATGAAAATAAAAAAACAGGAAATAGAGAAAAGCAATAAAACCAAAAGCTATTATTCCCTTGAAAAATCAATAAAATTCATGAGCCTCTAGCAACACTAAGAAAAAAGAGAGAGGACAAAAATTACTAATAGCAGAAGTGAAAGAGGAGAATCAGTACAGATTCCACTGAAATTATGAGAATAAAAAAGGAATACTCTAAAGAACTGTATGACCATAAATTTAATAACCTGGATAAAATGGATCAAGTCCTTGAATGATGCAAATTGCCAAAACTCATACTAGAAGAATAGAAAATCTAAATAGGTCCCTATCTATTAAAGTAATTGAATCAATAATTAATAAACCTCCAAAAGAGAAAGCACCAGTCCCAAATGCTTGGTGAATTCTACCAAACATTTAAGGAAAAAATTATGTTAATTTTATGCAATCTTCCTCAGAGCACAGAAACAGAGGTAACACCATATAACACTTCTATAAAAAACAAACAATAAATTTAACCCAACAATGTAATAAAAAAATTATACAACATAACCAACTTGGATTTTTCTTAAGTATGCAAAGCTGATTCAATAGTTAAAATCAATATAATCTATCACATAAACAGGCTATACTAGAAAATTCACATGATTATATCAATGGAAGCAGAAAAAGCTTAACAAAATTCAATACCCATTCATAATTTAAAATCTATATAATCTAGGAAATAGAGGGAAAGTTTCTCAACCTGATAAAGAATATCTATGAGAAAACCCATGCTAACATCATATTTAATGGTAAGAAACTCAAGGCTATTACAATAATGTTAGAATGCCCCCCTCACTATCTCTTTCCAAAATGGTACTGTAAGTCCTTACAAAAGTCAACTTGTCCCGTATGTCAGCAACTAACAAGTTCATATTGAACTTAAAAACATATTTAGATTAGCACCTCAAATTTAAATTATATACAAGTTCTATATGAGAAACAATATGACAATATGATTAATGAAATCAAAGAATAACTCAATACATGGAAAAGTATGTCATGTTCTTGGATGGGATACTGTAATTGTAAAGATGTTTCTTCTTCCTAACTTATAAATTCAAAATAATCCCCATCAAAATCTCAGCAAGTTATGTTGCAAATATCGACAACTTTATTCTTTTTTTTTTTTCAATATTATACATGTTTCTCTTTTATTTATTTCCTAAGGACAAGTTCCCGGCAGAGAGATGACTGAGCCAGTGGGTACAAAGGATTTCGAGAAGTTTTAAATATACAACTTAAATGCTTTCCAAAGGGAACATACACAGAGACTTTGTGGCAAAGGGTCTAGTGGTTTCACTCTCAGCATTTGGCCTCCAAGGTCTTCGCTTCTGCTACATCCCTCGCTATGTCAGCACAGTGCTGATCTTTGTCTTAATGCCACTGGGTGACAGCGTATTTTCTCTTCACATCCTGTCGGCACCCACTAAAGCAGCGACACTGCAGCTGCTAGTTGGCCAGGTTAAAAGTAACAGACCATTTCTGTGCCTCACGCTGGGCTCCCTTTTTCATTTTTATTAGTGACATGTATATTCCACTAGGATGCTCTTCCTCAGACATACTCAAAGCTCGCACTTTTACTTCCATTACTTATATCCTCACTCAGATGTCACCTTAAATTTAGGTCTTGAAAGGCCTTACTTTATTTAAAATGGCACCCCCTCTCACATTTTATTCTCCCTTTCTCCCTTCCCTGTTTTCCTTTTTCTTTTCTTTTTTAAATTTTTATTGTTATTCATTTACAGTTGTATGCCTTTCCTCCCCATCCCTCCACCCCACCCCAGCTGAACCCACCTCCCTCCCCCACATCCACCCTCCCCCTTTTCTAAAATTCGTTGAAGTAGTAAAAGACCAAGTATAGCCAACACAGCATTGAAGGAGGGAAGGCAATACAGTGGAGCAAAGACAGACTTCTCAACAAATGGAGCTGGAACAACTGGACATCAGCAAGAAAAGAAAAGGCCCTAGACACAGAGCTTACACTCTTTACAAAAGCAACTCACTGTGGATCACAGCCTATGTAAACGACAAAGCCACACAATTTAGAGAATACAGTGTCAGAGAAAACCGAGATGATCTTGAATACAGCAATGGCTTTTTAGATACATCAATAAATTCATGAAACAAATGTTGATAAGCTCCACTTCATTAAAATTAAAGAATTCTGCTCTGCAAAAGAAGATGTCAAGAGAACGAGAAGATGAATCTCAGATTGGGCAAAAAATGTTGGCAAAAGATACATCTGAATATACACAGAAGTCTTAAAACAACAATAAGAAAACAAACAACTTGATTTAAAAAGTGGGCCAAAAGGCAGATCTATTTTAAATTTTTTAACATATCTCCATACTGTTTTCCACAGTGGCTGCACCAGTCTGCATTCCCACCAACATTGCACAAGGGTTCCCTTTCTCCACATCATCACCAGCACTTGTTGTTTGTTGATTTATTGGTGAGAGCCATTCTGACAGGTGTGAGATGGTATCTCCTTGTGGTTTTACCTTGCATTTCTCTTATGATTAGTGATGTTGAGCATCTTTTCATATGTCTATTGGCCATGTCTTCTTTGAAGAAGTGTCTATTCAGGTCCTTTGCCCATTTTTTAATTGAATTGTATTTTTTTGGTGTTGAGTTTTATAAGTTCTTTATAAATTTTGGATTGTAACCCCTAATCAAATGTATTGGCAAGTATGTTCTCCCATTCCATGGGTTGTCTTTTTATTTTATTGATGGTTTCCTTTGCTGTGCAAATTTTTAGTTTGATGTACTAAATCTCACTTCTGAGAGTCTATCTGAAGAAACCCAAAACACTATTTTGAAAGAACATAAGCACCCCTATGTTCATTGCAACCCAAGTGTCCATCAGTAGATGAATGGATAAAACAACTATGGGACATTTGCACAATGGAATACCACTTGACTGAAAAAGAAGAAAATTTTACCCTTTGTGACAGCGTGGATATAGACCTGAAGAACATTATGCTAAGTGAAATAAGCCAGTCAGAAAAAGGCAGATGCCATATGATTTCACTCCTATGTGGAACCTAGTGAACAAACTGAACTAACAAGCAAAATAGCAACAGCCATAGATGGAGAACAGAATGACAGCTCTGGGGGGTAGGGGCTAGAGGTGGAAGGATTGAGCAGAAAGGAAAAAAGACTCATGGACATGGACAATAGGGTGGTGACTGTGGGAGGGTGGAATAAATGTGAATGGAAAAAATAAAATTAAAAAAATTAAAAATAAACATTAAAAAATGGGCCAAGACCTTCACAGACACCTCACCAAAGAAGATATGCAGACGGCAAATAAGCATATGAAATGATGTTCCACATATATGTCATCAGGGAAATGAAAATTAAGACAATGAGATGCCACTGCAAACCTATTAGATGGCCAAAATATGGAACACTGACAACATAAAATGCTGATGAGAATGCAAACTGAACACAGTTTGGCATTTCATTACAAGACCAATCATGGCCTTACCATATACCCTGCAATCACCCTCCTTGGGATTTATCCAAAGGAACTGAAGACTTATGTCCACACAAAAATCCACGTGAGTCTGTTTACAGCAGCTTTATTCATCATTGCCCAAACTTGGAAGTGATCATGTCCCTCAGTAGGTGAATGGGTAAATAGACTCTGGCACACCCAGACAATGGGCATTGCTCTGGCGAGCAATGTTGGTAATGGGGGAAGCTATGCATGTTGCAGGCAGGACATTGATCTGTACTTTCCTTTAAATCTTCTATGAAATTTGAGCTATTCTAAAAAAAAGTCTTAATAAAAAAGAAGAGGAGGAGTTGCAAAAGAAAGAATGGAAAAATATTCAATATTAGCAATAAGCATAAGATAAAACTGCCAGAATTGTTATGTTAAGTACTATGCTAGCAGTAGGCATGAGAAAGCTTGATGGGTGCATTTATATTAGATAATATATTAATATCAGATAAGGCAGACTTTAAGACAGAGTATTGCAGGGGATATAGGGCATTTCATAAAGATAAGTATGTTAATATTAGGAAGATATACAATCATAAATATGCATATGGCTAATAATAAAATTTTAAAATACATGATATGAATATTAACTGAGGTAAAAGAAATGACAGAAAAAAATCTGTACATTTATTTAAAATTTTTAACACCCTTCTCTCAAGTGTACTTTATGCATTCACCAATACAAACCATATCCTAGGCTATAAAACAAGTTTCAATATAACAAGTTTTGCATATTTCAATATGGCTAAAAGACTGAAATTTGACAGACAATATCCTGTAATCACAATGCAATTACATTACATATTAGTAACAACAAGGTATTTATAAACCCTTAAAGACCAAATAATAAATCATAGGAAATATTATAAATTAGTTACCTAATGATAATGAAAAGATAAAAACCCATAATAAGTGGGATTAAGCAAAGAGAAAACTTCATATCATTAAATAGATATATTTGAAAATGTAGGTCTAATATCAATGATTCGTAAGTACAGCTAAGAAAAGCAAAGTAAATATAAAGTAACTAGAAACATGGAAGTAATAAAGATTGAGCAGATATCTGTGAAATAGAATACAAAATTATAATAGAGAAAATTATGAATTTGAAAGTTTTTCTTTGAAAGTATTTAACAATTAATATATCCTTAGATAGATGGATAGAGAGACCGATATTGTATCAGGAATGAAATATGATGTATCAGAAAGATGTAGAGATATTAAATTGTACCAAGGGAATATTATGAACAATTTTATGCCACTAAATTAAAAAACTCAGACAAAATGGGTAAATTACTTGAAATTTAAACATACTTCCAGCCAAGATGGAAGCATAGGTAGATTCAATTTGTGTCCTTGCACAGCCAAAGGAAGGACAACAACAAATTTAAAAACAGAAAACAACTGGAACTGCCAGAAAATAGAACTGTATGGAAGTCTGACAACCAAGGAGTTAAGGAAGAAACATTCATCCAGAACAGCAGGAGGGGTGGGGATGGGCAGCCGGGTGGAGAGGACTCTCTGTAAGGTGGCAGCTGGTGGAGCGGGCGGTCCCACATTCGTGTGCCAATAAACTGGAAGGAACAACTGGGGAGCGAGACAGACCCACAACCCAGAGTTCCAAGTCAGGGAAAGAAAGCCTCAGACCCTCTGATTGAAAACACCTGTGGCGTTGAGCTGGCAGTGGGAGAAACTCCCAGCCTCATAAGAGAGTTCATTCAAGAGACCCCACAGGGCCCTAGAATGGACACAAATCCCCCACCTGGGAATCAGCACCAGGAGGGCCCAATTTGATTGTGGGTAGTGGGGGAAGTGACCAAAAGCTGGCTGAGAGCCAGCAAGGGGCACTGTTCCCTCTTGGACCCCTCCCCCACATACAGCATCACAACAGGTCACAGTGGGTTGCCCCACACTGGCAAATACCTAAGGCTCCACCTCTTACAATGTAACAGGTGTGCTGAGACAAAAAAATATGGGCCAAATGAAAGAACAGTCAAAACTCCAAAAATAGAAGTAAGCAATGAAGAGATAGCCAGCCTATCAGATGCAGAGTTCAAAACACTGGTAATCAGGATGCTCACAGAAATGGTTGAGTATGGTTGCACAATAGAGGAAAAAGTGAAGGCTATGACAAGCAAAATAAAAGAAAATGTACAGGAAACCAACAGTGACTGGAAGGAAACTGGGCCTCAAATCAACGATTTGGAGCAGAAAGAAGAAATAAACATTCAACCAGAACACAATGAAGAAACAAGAATTCAAAAAAATGAGGAGAGGCTTAGGAACTTATAAACAACTTTAAACCTTCCAGCATCTGAATCATAGGGGAGCCAGAGAGGAGGAAGAGCAAGAAACTGAAAATTTATGTGAAAAAATAAAGAAGGAGAACTTCCCCAATCTGGCAAAGGAAATAGACTTCCAGGAAGTCCAGGAAACTCTGAGAGTCCCAAAGAAGTTGGACCCAACGAAGAGCACACCAAGACACATGATAATTGCATTATCCAAGATTAAAGAGAAGGAGAGAATCTTAAAAGCCGCTAGAGAAATGGAGACAGTTACCTACAAAGGAGTTCCCATAAGACTATCAGCTGAATTCTCAAAAGAAACCTTGCAGACAAGAAGAGGCTGGAAAGAAGTATTTGAAGTCATGAAAGGCAAGTACCTACATCCAAGATTACTCTATCTAGCAAAGCTATCATTTAGAATGGAAGGGCATATAAGTGCTTACAGATAAGGTCAAGTTAAAGGAGTTCATCACCACCAAGCCCTTATTATATGAAATGTTAGAGGGGCTTATCTAAGAAATAGAAGATGATTAAAAATATGAACAATAAAATGACAACAAACCCACAACTATCAACAACTGAACCTAGGAAAAAACAAAAACAAAAGCAAACTAAGCAAACAACTAGAACAGGAAGAGAATCACAGAAATGGAAATCACATGGAGGGTTATCAGTGGGAAGGGAGAGAGGGGAGAATGGGGGAAAAGGTACAGGGAATAAGAAGCATAAATGGTAATTACCAAATAGATAAGGGGATGTTAAGAATACTATAGGAAATGAAGAAGCCAAAGAACTTATATGTATGACCCATGGACATGAATTAAGTGGGGGGGTGGAAATGCTTGTGGGATGGAGGTGCAAGGCAGAGGGAAATAAAGGTGAGAAAAAAATGGGACAACTGTAATAGCATAATCAATAAAATATATTTAAAAATAAGAAATAAAAATGCCAGAAAATGGTACATGATAAAGCAAAATCTGAAGACTCATACACCCATGAAAATAATTTAATTACTTGTCAACATTCCTCCCACAAAGAAAATTCCAGGTCCAGATTGCTTCAGTGATTAATTTTGTGGAACACTTAAGAATGCAACACTACCAATCTTACGCAAATATTATGAGAAAGTAGAGCGGGAACCATGTACCAAGTTGTTTTAATAGACAAATAAAGTATTGACATCAAAGCCTGACAAAGATATTCCAAAATAGCATGTTACACAGAAATATTTCTCATGAACATGACACCAAACCTTAAAAAATGTATTTGCAAATTAAATCTGGCAATTTATAAAAGGATAATATATTATGAACAAGTGGGGCTTATTCCAGAACAGAAAAGTTGGTTTAACATCCAGACCCAGTCAATGTAATTTGACATATTAACAGAATAGAGGAACCTCACATCACCATCTCATTAGAGGAAGAATCCAACACTGACTTCATAATTCATAAATAATAATTAAATAAGACATTTAAGAAATAATAAGTTATTTATATTAATAATTAATGCAATGTTAATCAACTTCATAGCATTTTAAAACTTTTAGCATCTAGGAATAGAAGAAATCTTTCCCACTCTGACAAAGCCCGCGCTAGCATCATACTTAGTAGAAAACATCAAATACATTATCTCTATGATGTCCGCTTTCACTAATTTTGTCTGCACCGAACTGGCTGTTTTGAGTCAATACAATAAGATAGGAAAATAAAAAACATATTTATTGGAAAGAAAGAAACAACTTTTGTTTATTCTCAGATGATATGACCGCCTGCATAGAAAATCCCAAAGAATCTACAAAACCTACTAGAATTAAGTATAGTGAATTTATGAAAGTTAGAAGATAAAATGTCAATATATAAGATGAACTGTATTTCTATATACAAACTAGTAACGAACTATTTGAAATTTAATTTAAAAATATTTAAAATAACATAAAACCACAACAGACTTAAACATAAATTTAACAAGCATGGCGCAAGACTCCTACACTAAAAGCTACAAAATATAGCTGAATAAAATTAAACAGATTTATGTAAGTGGAGAAATACACATATTCATACATGAGAAGGCAATCATTCAAAGATGTCAGTTCTTACCAAATTCATGTATAGATTCGATGGCATCCCGTTTAATATTGTTTAACCAAGCATCTTCCAGAGTTATTAAACACAAAAATCCACTTTACTCGAAGCAAATACTGACATCTCCAAGAAAACTAGTTTGAGAATTACATTAATATGAAAATCACTGATGTAGTTTCATAAGAAGAGTTTCAAAATAGAGGAAAAATAGAATTAAAGAATCCCAAGATGGCTTTGCCAGTTTCAAAAATTCACTTAAATTTAGATCCACATTATCGCATTTTCTTTTTTTGCTAGTCCTAACTTGAGGGAAAATTCAGTATCTTCACTCTAAACACTATATTCTCTATGAAACTATAAATCCCCAACGGGCAGATGTGCACCTGTTTTATTCACCTTTATATTAGCCAGTATCAGGCACAGTAACTGTGTGGTAGATGCTTAACTCATTTCTTCCTTCCTTCATCCATTTCTTTCTCAAATATTTAATGAGCGCTCACCATGTGTCAGGTGCTGTCTCAGGTCCTGAGGATATAGCAGGAAGCAAAACAAATCCCCGGCTTTCATAGACCTTAAAGTCAGCATTTGTAAAATGAAAGAATGAGTGAAAGAGAAAAATAGCTCCTAGTGAAGATGCTAATACACATGTATATTTTCATGTTTTCCACGCATATCATTTCATTGGAGTTTCCTTGCGATGCTGCAGTGGAGGCAGAGTTCTATATATTTTGCCGATAAGAAGAGTGAAGATCAAAGAGACTGAACCACAATGATAAAGCAAGGACATGCCTCTTGGTCTCCAGAGAGGAAATCTCACTTCCATTATTCTTCCTTTAAAATGGGCCAGAGAAAAGATGAAAATAGACAAGCCCCACAACTTAGGATTTATTAAACCTGCCACCCCCTTTTTCCAAACATAGAATAAATGGGTGCTTTAAGCAGGTGCTTTAGGGTTCCACAGCAGCCGCTGTGGCTGGTCTAGGGATGCTGGCTTGTTAAAAGGAGAAAGAAGCATGGCTGTTTTGACAGAAGTTTTCTCCTGTGGCCTCCAGAGGATCGGGCATTCCTCATGCACCGTTATTTATTTATCAAGTCTTAGACACTGGCCTCACTAGCTCAAGTAGGAAAAAGCAGGTTCCTTTTCCCCAGGGAAGGCCAAAGGTGATGAGTCAATAATTAAAAAGCACCTCAACAGCTGACACTTGTGCCTCCCTGAAAAGCTGCACAAGGGTAGTGGAAACAAAGGCAAGTTTCTTCTTATGAAATCAAGACAAACGTTGTCAGGACAGGAGGAGTTACGTGCAAATGCGAGTAAGAGACTGAAGGGGGCAGGGAGGACAATCAGCTTAATGTCAGTTAGAAATGCACAGACTCCACCCAACAGCAGGTCTGATGTGAGTGCTTTATAACCACAGAAGTGCTGGGAGATGAGCCCATCAGCGTAGGGGGCACTGGGAAAAGACACAGACTTTTAAACTCCACCGAGTGAGGGAGAGAGAAAATTCTGAGAGAAGTTTCTGATGACTCACCCCCACCCCCCAAAACAATGACAAAGGTAAAGGGAACAGAAAGATGCATTATTTAATTTTAAAAACCACAATAAACAACATTGAAACCAAAAGGATACACTTTCATTTCCCCATGAAGCAAGAGGAGCAGAAAGGGAGGCTATGTTGTGATAAAGGTGTGTTAAGATAAACCAATTAAATCAAGACGTAATTGTTGGCATCCTTAAACAAAAGTATCATTTTTCTCCAGGGAAGTATTTGATTCTGATCTGTGAGGACTTGTAAGGACACAGTCCTAACTGTTGTGTTGGGGGTCGGGGCGCAGAGAAGGGCAGGGCTTGGGACGCTCTTCTCAGCCCTGGAGTCTACCTTCCTTCCTTCAGCCCCCCAGGAGGCTAAGCTTTCCTTTTGACTGATGCTCAGCGCCAGGTGTCATCACCCACGTTGATTTCATTCATGGAGAGCTCCAGATTCTGGTGAGCGGTGCTGAGTTAATTTCAAAATGCCTTTATATGGCTGTCTGTCCTCCTTTGCTAGCTACGAAGAGAAATTCCCAGAACAGAGGTAACCTTCTTAAAAATGATGTTTCCTCTGGTTGTATTTCTTTCCAAGGCATAAAGTGTCTTGTCTGAAATTTTTTTTAGTATTGTTAGCATTATTTTAGATAAAGAGAAGAGGAAAAATGTCCAAGTTCATAAAAGGTTTTGATAAAGTAGCAAATGGAAAAACAATTACTTGAGCTTGCTACTTTCTTCATAGCACCGGCCTTAAACACCTTCTGTCTACAGTCCGTAGGGGAGAGGACCTGAAGGAGAGGACTTAAAGCACAACTGAGTGTAAGGATGTCCTTCAGCTACACAGATCAAGCAAGAGGAACTCCTTGGAGAAATTCCTGCCTTGGCAGCCCCAGGATTATACTGCAGATCAGGGAAGTGCAAACCAGGGGCATCGAAGACCCAGCAGCTGTGCGTGGGGCATGGCCAGCAGACCCACAGGGCCCGACTTCGGGGTCCTTGAAAATCTCACTACCTTTCCAAATGCTTCTCCAATCTCTTCTCTTGCCTTAAATTCCATTATGAGAACTTTTGCTCTTTGGCTTACCGGTTTTACCATTTTGATGAAGTTTCTGTGGAATGTGAAGTTTCCTGGGGGGCAGAGTGTAAGGCTTCATACAAGAACAGGAATCTGTTGGTCAGTCCCATTTATAATGTCAATGGCTGATTGGGCCGAGAAATGAAAGCATGGAGAGAGCATTCCGCCACACATCACAGACACAGGTATAAGCAAAATAGAACTAGGAGCAAGTATTGAAATGATTCTTAAATCCATGTTATTACATACAGCTAGATCAGAGCAAAATGCTTATTGATGCTGTGATTTTTGTCTAGTTCATACTTTGGGTTAGAAACCATGGTGAAGTCTGGAGATGAGCAAATGATGCCTCTTATTTTTTCAGAAAAAGAAGATAAATTTCAGCAAATAATAGACTGCCGAATGCTGCAGGGAATAAGCTGATTCATTTTTTACAGCTTTAGTGAGATATAATTCACAAAACACATAATTCACCCATTTAAAGTGTACAATTCAATGACTCTTGGTATATTTATAAAGGCATGCATCCATCAGCACAGTACATTTTATAAGATTTTCATTGTCCCCCCCCAAAAAAAAACACGCCACACCATATCACTGAGCGTCACCCCCCCTCCCCCAGGCCCGCAGCCCCAGGCAACCACTAATCTATTCTCTGTCTCTGTAGATACGCCTGTTCTGGACAGTTTCATATAAATGGATTTAAACTGATTTTTACTGCTCCTTTCATTTTTTAAAGAACAAATCCTGCCTAAACATACTGACTTCTTTGTTGATTAAATTACTATAATCTCCCTTAGAAATGTTTTGTACAAGATATATGTAAATCTCAATATATCACTTTTCTGAGGGGAAAAAAAGAAAACATTTCCAATACTCCATCAACCAAAAAAATTAGTAAGCATAAGGAACTCAAAAAATGGACAAGTTACAGTATAAAATACATCAACAAGTTACACATACTTAACAGGCATTAAATTGTTTATAATATACAGGATCCAGCACAAATAATGCCCCTTTTTATTACAAAATCTTTTATTACAAAATCATAAGCATGTAATTCTGTAACATAACAATGTCATACTTAAGCACATCATATGATATTTTGGGTGAAATGTTCAGATTAAACCCAAATAATATTTGGGTTAATGTTATTAAAACTATAAATTATTATACCCATATTATTATTACCCTACCAACCACACTCAAGGAGGCCTTACTTCTGCCAGACCCTGTAAATGTCTAAAACAATATTTAAAAAGATATATAATGAAAAACACATTATTATTCATAAGTTTGGGTCCAAAAGTCCGTGTCATTATAGCAAAACTGATAAAGAAAGGGTAACAGAGAAGGAAACTAGGAAAATATATACTCTCTCATCTTAACAAAAGGAGGAGTAGACACCATAATGGGGAAAAAATAGGTTCAACATGTTTTATAAAACCGTAAAACCCTTTAGATTTAAAAAGTAAATGTATAGTCTAGATTATATAGAGGGGGAAAAAGTTAAAAAAAAGTTATCTTTTAAGATAGAAAGTGATAGGAAAATAGAGACATTAAGGAAGTACACCAAAACATCCCCACCTTCTCTTCCCAGACTCACTTCACGTTGTTCAGACCTCATTTTAAACTCCTCTTCCTTCCCCAGGGGTGCCTAACCTCAGCCTCGACTCGATCGCAAGATTTAGATAAATCTCCTTTAACTGTACTTCCACATCTCTCAGCTCCTACATTATTAACATTAATCTCACATATAATTACTTGTTTAACTGCCCTCTCTCCTGCTCATAGATGTATTATATGTAACAGGCATCTTATAAACACACGTTAAATTATTGAATTCCTGGATGCATGCTCGATTATAAGTACAGAATGACCCAGCAAGATTTCAGAAGTACAAAAATGTCAATGCATCCATTATGTGGAATGCTGAAGACTCTATTAAAGTCATGTTCTTTTGTGAACATTTGTTGCCATGGACAATGCTCACGGCACCTCATCAGAATTGCCTTTACCCCCCAGATTTCCATCAACATTCTGTGTAGGGTGACATAGGTGCTCTCTAAGATGTTTGAGGCTTTTTGTACTGCTCTCCTCTTTTCTTCCTAAACTCTCGCTTGAATTGCCCTTACAGGTCTGTTCACAGCAGTGGAGGCTCTTTCTAACTTGCACTTCAAAACTCTTTCAGCATCCATGCACCTATTACCCAGCTCCAAAGCTGCTTTTATATTTTTAGGTATTTGTTACAGAAACTCACTGCTCCTGGTACCAGTTCCTGTTTCAGTTCATTTGGGATGCTATAACAAAGAGATGGGGTGGCTTGGAAACAAACACTTATTGCTCACAATTATGGAGCTGGGAAGTTCAAGATTAAAATGCCAACAGATTAGTTGCCTGGTGTGAGTCCATTTCCTGGTTCATAGATGGCCATCTTCTTGCTGTGTCCTCACATGGCTGAAGGGCACGGGAACTCTCTGGAATCGCTTTCATAAAGGAACTAATTCCATTCATAAGGGCTTCACTTTCATGGCCCGATTACCTCTCTAAAGCCCCACCTCCTTATTCCATCACAGGGAGGTTTCCACACAGAGATTGGCCAGGACGGAGACACAGTCCACAGCCCTGCTCCTGTCATGGTAGAGTGGTTAAAAAATGCTGACAAGAGCAAGTGCTGGCAAAGAAGCAGAGGAACTGGAACTGATCTGTTGTTGTTAGGCAAGCAAATTGGAAAAGGGAATGCAGAAAACCCTATGGCAGTTTCTTATAAAGTTAATCAGATACTTAATATGCTCACCAACCTCACTCACAATCCCAAGAAAAATAAGAATTTATGTCCACACAAACCCCCTACATGAAAGTTTATAGAAGCTTTATTCATAATTGGCCCAAACTAGAAACAACCAAAATATCTATCGACTTGTGAATGGATACACAGCCTGTGGCACATTCATACAACAGAATATTGCAATAGAGTAATGCCCAGCAATTTCATGTGAATTATTTTAAGTGAAGGAAGTCAGACTCAAAAGTTTAAATACTGCAGTTGTATTGTAATCTGAAAAAGGCGAGAATGAAAGGGACAGAAAAAAGATCAGTGTTTTTCTGAGACTTAACAATGTTTGAGGAAGTCGATTAAAAAGTGGGCTAGAGGAGGCATTTGAGATGGTAAAAATATTCTATATATTAAATATGGTGGTCATTACTCTACTATGCATATGTTCAATTTATATAATTGTATGCTTAAAAAAAAGAAAACATTGGCTCTGGCTGGTGTGGTTTGGTAGATTGAGCGCCAGCTTATGAACCAAAGGGTCACCGGTTTGATTCCCCGTCAGGTCACATGCCTGGGCTGTGGGCCATGTCCCCAGTAAGGGGTGCATGAGAGGCAACCACACCTTGATGTTTCTCTCCCTCTCTTTCTCTCTCTTTTCCCCTCTCAAAAATAAACAAACAAAATCTTTAAAAAAAAGAAAAAATGTATTGTTAAGCTATACATCAATGAGCTTGTCTTAAAAAAAAAAAAAAAGCAGAGACAACAGTTGCACCAGAAGAATGTGTCTATTGCAACCATGCTGGAGCTCCATTTCCAAGCTTGCTGAGCTACATTAATATAAATCCATGAATTGGATGTGTAACCATCCAATGATGCATTAGTATACACTTAAGAAGCTCAATGAACTCCATGCAGATGAAATCAAAAAGGGTGCCACCAAGACACATTATAATCAAGCTTTCAAAGTTAAACATTCAAGGGATAAAGGAGAGTATCTAAAAGGTTCAGTACAGCAAGAAAATATTAAAAATTTATGCATGTAATAAAAGACCATCAAAATATAAGAAGCTGGCATACAAGGTCTGTCCAGAAGGTATCCAGCCATAGTAGGAAAGAGACATTTATTGCAGATGACACAAGATACAAGAAATACTGTACACAGGACAATGAGCCTCAGCCCCCTTCAAAGTAGGCACCGTGGGACCTCACACAGTTCTCTCAATTGCCATCAGCTGCCCCATAGTATTTTCCTGAATCTCATTAATGATCTGATATCTCCTCCCTTTCAAAGGTGATTTTAATTTTGGGAAAAGCCACAAGTTGCAGGGCACCAAATCTGGGCTGTAGGAGGGCTGAGTCACCTGGGTGATTTGATGTTTCACCAAAAAAACTGCACAAAACATGATGCATGGGCGGGGTCATTGTTGTGCTGAAGCTGCCCATCACCAGTTGGCCATAGCTGTGGACTTCTGAATCACCCAAATAGTTTCCCTGGGGGAATATTCAAGCTTAATGCAAAATTTGATGCAGATCTGTTGCTCTACTCACTCAGTCATTTTTAATGAGCACACAGTGCACATGCTCACTCAACAGCTCTTACCACCCCCAATGACTAGTACAGTGAAGTCGTCATTGTTCACGCATGTGCAATCCAGTCTACTCTCCTTGGCTGCCAGGTTACCTTGAGGTCGCACACACCGTTCTCATTATATTAACAATGGCTGGACTTTTCCTGGACAGACCTTGTACACAGCAACCTTGGACACACCTTGAAGACATTAGGCTAAGCAATACAGGCCCATCATAAAGGACAAATGTTGTGTGATTCGGCTTGTGTGAGGAAATCAGAGCGGCCAAAATCATGGAAACAGCGAGCAGAATGAGGGCTGCCAGGAGCTCGAGGGAGTGCTCACCGGGGGGTTGTGCACTGCGTACCGGGTCGGTTTGGAGAGGCGAAACGTTCTGGATGTGGACAGTGATGACGTCTGCGTGCACTGTCGATGTACTCGATACCACTGAACTGCACAGTTAAAAACTGTTAAGATGACAGATTTTGTTTTATGTACATATAATACCACATTTTTTTAACAAAAAGGGAAGAGAAAAATTGGAAACAACAAACACAGTGAACTTTTAAGAAAACATTACTATGATACGGAGCAGAAACAAGGAAGTGAAAACTGGGATGGAATGGGTTCTTTATTTAAATATGGGAGAAATTCTAGCATGTTTGCACACTGATTGGAATGACCCCGCAGACACAATGATACAGGACAAGGTGGATGACACAGAAGCATTTCTGTAACGACCCCTTGAGTAGGTTAGAGAGAGACTGACTTATTGCCAAGGGAAAGGGTTGGCCTCAGGTACCATTAAAATATTTACTCTCTAGTAAAGCCAAACAATAATAGTAATATCTATAAAATAGAATAACAGTTGGCACTGATGTCGCACCTAGTGGGTGGCAGGCATTGTTCAAAGCGTTTCACATGTAGACACATGCTACCCTTACAACAGCCATATGACAGAGTTACGATTCCTATGTCTCTTTCACAAATAAGGCAACTGAGGCACAGTGACGTTAAGTACCTCACTCAGTCACGCAGTTAGACAGTCTGGCCCAGAGTCTGTTTACCAACAAGAAAATTGTATTTGAAACGTTGACCAGAAAATTGAGGCTCAGAGAGGTCCGTGAACTTGCCCAGGCCCCACAGCTATTAAATGTGGAGCTAGGTATATTGGATCTCAAAGACAAAGCTCTTTCCTGCATCTCATTTTGCCTAACCTCTGAGAACAGCCCTGGCCCAGGTCAAAACGTAGCGTACCGTACCTCCCTGGACTGTGGTTCTGATGGTGTAACACTGACACCAGGGAGCCTGACTGCGTGCCCTCTCTGCCCTCTTCCAGTCGTGTGTGCTTAGAGAGGCTCCTCCATGCATCTCCGACTTCTTAGATAAAAAATGAAAACACGAAGTCTCGCCTCCTATGGTTTGTGAGAAGTAATGATTTCTAGTGGTGTTCTGCACACAATATGCAATCTGTAAGTTCGTTACCATTTGTAACTTTTATGCCCCCCATTTCCAATGGCCATGATTACCTAATTCATCTAACGCATTGTCAACACAAGCTTATTGAATTCTTAATAGCTACAGAGTCTTGTGCTAGGACACAGGATACACAGAATTGGATTAAACAGTACTCTATCAACATAGGCGTATATATGGATAAACACATATTTAAACAGAGACATCATTTTTAATTTGGCAAGGACAGTTTGAATCACAAACTCCAAACTCTCTGCTTCCCGTCATCTTAATGAGCTTCCAGTGCCTGATTGGACAAGTGAATCAAAAGAGCCGCAGTCAGGGTTGTAGGTCCTACATTGCCTGGTACAAGCCCAGTCCACAATAGGTACTTACTAAATGTTTGCTTAATAAAGAGACTTGAAAGTAGCATAACTAACAGTCATGAGAGATGGAGCGATTTGTGTGCTTCACCTCCGAGCTGAGCATTACGACGTACACCATCCCTAAATCTGCAGTGAACGCTAAGTCTACCTGGACATTGGAGACACTGATGCCAATAAGGAAGTGGCAGACAGGGAGGGAGCCACTCATTACTCCCAGAAAGCCGCGTGGCTGCGGGCTGTGAAAGATGCATCATGAGCCACTAAGAGCCTTTTCTTATTGACTGTTCACAGGCAACTGCTTGTCATCTGGCTTCTGACAAGAGAAGATAGTTTTCCAAAGTGGAATCATTTTCCCAGGTAAATGTATCTTGTCATCTCCTGCACTTTGATGGAGCTGACATATTTAGTGTTGGATGCCTTCCACGTGAAGATTTATCATTTAATTATAACTATGAACACGGACTAAATCCCAGCTGCTTGGGGAAATTACCTACCTGAAATGCAGGATTCTCAATAAAAGACCAGGCACTTATTTCTGATCCACAGACTCAAGATTCTGAGTCCCTCAAAGTGACAAATGATTCAGGCTCCAAGGAAAGGACAAACCCTACCTATGAGGTATATAATATTTTCCAAATCAGAGAAGTACAAACATGAGCCGCTCTGAAGGGCACTTAGTGGTTGGGTCAGAGACGTGTTAAGTCCTCACTCCACGTGGCTAGCACATGCCCTTCTCCCTCCGTCAGCTGTGACCTAGGGCATCCCGGATAGTGAGTCTCTCAGGCTCATGTGGGGAACCATGCTGCCTAATCACTCTGTTCAGTGCAAGGAAACAGAAAATGTTGCTGCTGGGCTTTTCGTTTTTTGCTCTCATAACCTCAAAACAGCATTAAAAGGACGGAGCTTTCAGGCAACCTATTTCATTAAGGAAATTAATTCAATTTTACAGAGAGATTTGAGGCTTACACCATTTGCTGCTATGAGGGATCTCTAAGGTCTGGATTCAAGCATTGGAGGCAGTTTCGTGCAGGGAGGCACTGAGTCCTGTTTTACAATGCAGAATTCTGAGTGGTGGATCTCAACCCTGACTGTGCATTCGAATCATTTGGGAACTTTAAAAAAATATTCGAGTTTTGCTCCTCATTTTATAGATTCTGATGTAATTGGGTTGGTATATAGTCTTGGTACTGGTATGCCCAGCATACCAGGGGTATACAAACTTTTGGCATCTCTGGGCAACACTGGAAGAAGAAGAGTTGTCTTGGGCCACACATGAAATACACAAACACTAATGAAAACTGATGAGCAAAAAAGAAAAGGTTTTAAGTAAATTTACAATTTTGTGTTGGGCTGCATCCATAGCCATCCTGGGCTGCAAGCTGGACACCCCTTTAAAAGCATCTAAGATGATTCGTATGCACAGGCCCGGCTGAGAATCATCGTCCAGTGTAAAATTCTCCAAGTCCATGTTGAGCTACCAGAAAGAAGAATCTTAAATGGTAGAATGTCTCTGGTAAAAAAACTGAGGAATGAAGGAACCAAGTCTTCTCCTTGGTTCCAGCTCCATGTGGACATGACCACTATAGTTCTAGTTTCTTTAGGCAACCCCAAATTTAGGGTTCAGTAACACTTTTCCTTCCTGGGTCCTTTGAGCCAGAAAGAAGCAGTGGCCTGCAGGCACTAACCTCCGGGCTCCATCTGCTCATGTTGGGGCCTGTGTTCGTCTACTTCCTTAGATCACCTTTCTTTAAATGCTTGGAGAGGTTTATATTTTACTGGTGGATTCTTCCTGCTGTATCTCTCCTTAGAAACTTCCTATTAAACACTACATCCTCCTCAAGTTCGTTACATTTCTCAGGTCCCCTTAAAATTTACCAATACTTGTTTCTATTTCCTCTTGTATTTTGCCTTAATCTTTCCTGATCAAGCTTTCATCTGCACTAATCCAACAAATCTATTCTTCAAGTGGAATCAACTGCGAAATAGAATCGATAATCTCAGACATTCTCTTACATAACTTCTCAGCAGCATTTGACACAGTTTATTATTCTCTTTTTGATAAGCATTTATCACTTGATTTATGGGGCTCCTCTTTTTCTACTGGTATCTCCATCTTAGTCCCTTTTTGTGGATCCTCTTGGCCTTCTGGAACTTTAAATAGAGTTATAGTGCAGATGAGATCAGGTCTTGATTCCACCAGAGGCACCACCTGAGGCAGAGGGCTTGGGAAAAACATCCTCTTGTCTGCCAATCTTTCCCCATTTTATCTTACTGACCAAACTGGGAGCTTACTAACCTGTGAGCAGGGGCTAGGTTCTGCAGAGCCAGGGAGGTCCAAGGAGTAGGAGTAGGTACGATACGGGAAATAGAATTGTGCATTTGTTTACTCCTAGGAATAATCAGCAGAGAGGAACAAACTGATGTAGAAGAAAGAGAACAAAGAGGAAAGGTTATTTGGTAGCAACTAAAAGTATCCACATCACTCTGAAACCTACTCTCTTCTATCTTCGTAAAGGGCACCACTGTATACGTCATCACCCAGGCATCACATACACCCTACTTCAACAGCAAGCCCTATTGGTTCTATCTGATGATGTAGCTTAACTTCTGTCCAAGCCCATCTCACTGTCTCCTTGTCAGGCTTAACCCCATCATCTGTGGCCAGATTACTCTGATGGCTTTTTATAAGGGCTCTGCTTTTGTTGTGCTGCCCTGCAATCACTCGCCTGCGTAGGAGCCAAGGTCTTCTTAACATTTAAACAGATCTTGTTACTCACTCCTCTGCCCAAACACTTAGCCTCAGGGCCATGGTCCATACTCACACTGATTAGTATGTGTGGACTAGGAAATGCATGGGGCCTCTGTTGTGAAGCAATGTCGAGGCTCTGCAATGAACACAACTTCATTATTGAGGTCTCCAGAGCCACGCAAGCCGAGCACACTGCCTGGGTCCCCCCTGCCCCCCATCATTCCGCCCCTAGCTCACCATACTACAGCCGCCCTGGTCTTCCTTTTCTTGGACACACCAAATTTATTTAAATCCCAGGGAGCTTGCATTTGCTGTTTCGGTAACCCAAATGTTCTTCACCCACACCTGTGCTTGTCTTCTTATATTTTATTCAGGCCTCTGCTCAGAAGCTCTTCCCTCACAGCGGCCTTGCGCGCCCACCTGTGTAAAAGATGGCCCTGAGCCCGAAGTTAGTCTCTTTTTAATTTGGTTTAGTTTCCTTGTTATCGCATTTATCTGCCTGACAATATATTGCACATTTAGAGAATATTGTCTTTTTTTCTCTAAAATGTTAGCAAATTTTTTTTGCCTTGATCTCTGCAATGACCTCGAGTAACATAAACACCACCAAACCCTCAGTAGCAGGAGGTCAATGTATCTTTAAGTAACTAAAAGAAAACATCAGTGAATAAATGGCGGGGATCTGCTTTTGCCAGAGTTGAAAGCGCCCTTTCTGTAAACGCCTAAGACTCTGCCAGTGAACTTATTTGCAACTACAATGTGAATCTCAGAGAGTCAGAGTGTTGCTGAGTTCCGTGCAGAAGTCAGAAGAGTGATTTTTCTGCCAAGCCCCATCTCACACATGGGCCTCACAACAGAATTTATTTTGATTGGTGTTCCCGCTGTTCTCCCAAACCACTCCTTCAGGGCCTAGCCCTCACCCCACACCTGCAGGGTCAGTCTCACTGAGAAATTCTTCCGCCCACCCCCTGCCCTCATTCAAATCACAGAGACCAGAACTCCCGCCAAGGGGCCAGGCAGAAGGCAGTCACCATGCCAGCACTGGGCCACTCCTCTTGTTTCTCCCGGCATGTCCTGAGCTTCCCAACCAGATGCAGGCATGTTCCTGCCAGTGGAGGGAAGCATTCTGGGCATAGAGGAGAGGGTAGGCTCTCTAAGAGGGCAGCCTCTGATCCCCAGCATTGCCAGCCAAATTATTCTGCACCAATCCCAAACATCTTAAGAAACGTTCATACTAATGCAAGTTACACTGAAGTATTTATGACAAAATGATAGGATGCCTGAGGTCTGCTGTAAAATAACCCAGTGGAAGCAGGGAGAAGAGTGGGAGAGAAGAGATGAAACACGATTGGCAAACAATTGTAATGTTGAAGCTCAGGGATGGGTGCCGGAGTATGCCCATGTGTATTTACTCTTTTCTACTATTTATGTTTGAATCCTTCCACACCTAAAAGAAACGGGCAAAAGAAAGGAAGTGTGAGTTTAACATGAGCAGGCTACCAAACACCTTGCAGCTTGGTTTGTAGTTGCGTTGTCTGGCTTGATTTTCCCCCTAACACCCCCAGCCCCCAGCAAGTACAGACTCCAGTTCAAAGACCAAACCTTCTCTCTCCTCTGCCAAGTGATTCTCCTTGGCAGACAAGTTCTCATTTCTCAGTGAAACGGCACCAAAGGGTATCTAATCCATCTTTCTTGTTGTCCTCTTCAAAACAGAGCTTCTAAGTGTTTGCAGAATCTTTCCAGACTCTTTCCTGACTCTTTCCTGACTCTTTCCGAGGAGGTGTTTTGGTGCTGAAACAGGGACTCTGAGGGGGAGGGGCAGATCTGGCCCACACAGGAGTGACTTGTCGAAGGCCTTGCATGGGGGATGCCTTTCCTGCCACCACATTCTGATACCAAATGCTTCAAGCAGGGGGCCATCGGCAGCAGCACCGGCACACCGATGCTCACGGAAATTTCCACAGCGGAATGGCAGTACAGTCTCATCCTACACGGTCCTCGGTTTCACTGGCTGGTGTTTACATGGAATTAGGAGACAAGGGGCTTCTTTCTTAGTTGCAGTGCACAAGCCTCCCTGCTCCCTCCTCTTCGACCCACTTTTCTAACCAGCATGCTGTCACCTGCCTGGCCACCGCCCCAGCCACAGCCCTATTAAGCCTGACTTTGGCTTGGTTGTCCAGAATTGGTCTTTTCTCTTTTCACCCAAAGAGACCCAAGGTTTCCCTCGTCTTCCGAATCAATTTATGGGTAAAAAAATCCAGGCAGCTAGGCTAGGTCAGTTTTTGGTTGTCTCTTAGACAGAACACTTGTGCTCTTGCTAGCATTTCTTTTGGTCTCAACAATTAATAAACCAATCCTTCCTTAAGTATCCTTTCTTCGTGCTCACATTTCTGACCCAAAACAAGGAATACCATTGCAATCAATACTGGAAAAAAGGAACTCAAGAATTCTTTGGACTCCAGGGTTGGCAATGTCGAAGCAACCGTGTTCATCAGCAGCCAACTTTGTGCCTTGGGAGATTTTTCACTAGGCCTGCTGCTCACAGGCAGAAGGATGAAGATTATTAGCCACAGGAAAGCCTTCTGACTGAGGGACCGAGGGCTGAGACATTAACAAAGTAATTACCCTGCTCCGAAACACACCGGTTTGGCCTGAGTCAGAGACGCGAGGTTCCTGGCACCTGTCTGCCTCAAGCATGTGCCTCACCTAGATTTTCTTTCCTCCCTGGCTCCTTATTACCGATTTTTCCACCAGGCGCCCAGTATCTCTATGCTGCCCTAATGTTTTCTATCCTTGAAAACTAATTTATTCTAAAATGTTTCAGATTTTCATGTTAGGTATTTCACACAGGAGAATTTGAAGGAACGCTTAAAGAGTAGATGGTGGGGTTTCAGTACTGAGGACACTCTGGACAGGCTAGACTTTTCATTTTGGAAAACTTTACCAGACTCTTCACATCTAGAGAAAGCAGTGAAGGGAGAATCTTGGAGACCTGACTTCTAGTTTGTACTGTGGCAATAATCAGCTCAGTGATTGAGGAGAACTGACTCACCCAGCAAAGTGACAGGGTGGAGCTTGGGCTGTCACATCCGGTGCCTCCCACCGCACCTGCACACTGGCGCTGTGTGCTGTCCACCCACCCCAAATGTGTGCCAAGTGAACAAAGAGCAACTGCTTCACCCTGTGCCTCCCACCACACCTGCACACCGGTGCTGTGCGCTGTCCCCCCCACCCCAGGTGGGTGCCAAGTGAACGAAGAGCAACTGTGTCCAGCCCTACCATTCTAGGGTACTAACTTGCATCTTGAAAGCAATGATCTACTAATGTGTTTGTTTAGTCCAGATGTCAGCCTCTTGACCAATGTGCTAGCAAATTCCATCTGCTTGGTGGGAGACTTACAGAAGATAGGGCCACATTCTCTAGTAGTTCACATTCTTATAAAATAAACAGATATTCCAAAGAAGCTTGAAACAGAAAGCGGTAATCTGCTTCAGATAGAGATTCGGTTCTGGATTTGTGTAGGGCACAGGGCAGGCCCGTAATAAACAGTACAGGTGAATCATAGACCCTAAGTACCATGTAAAGTATAAAGTGGTAGAGAATATATAGTATAACGCAATAAAGAAGGGCCATGTCTACAGAGTAGCATCCATGGGATTTTTGAAGCTTTAAAGCTTCAGACCTTCAGTGAGGTTAGTGGGTGTTTCTATAATGCATTTCTGAGGACAGTTTGCACTTTCTGGAAAATTGTGGAAAATATATCAACAACACCAACTTTCTATGGATTTTAGGCATTGGGGAGCATACCTGCTTGCTACAATACATTCCTTTCTTCTATAGTGTATTCATATTTACTTATTCACTCAGTTAATAAGTTCTCATATGAAGATATGTTAAATGCCACCCACTCTGAGTTTAGGGTCTCTAAAGGAGAAAATACAGTCCTTATTACTGACTGTATCATAGTACAGTTGGGAAGGTGGGTGGCTAAGCATAATTACATCAATGTAACAAGTATTGTGATAGAGACTTTGAAACAGTGTGATTCACTACTTTGGAATAATACAGGACAGGGTAAAAAGTAGCTAAATCTTAAGCTGAAGGGTCAGGAGTGGTTTTGTTGAGGAAATGGCACGAGTAGAGTGAGTGAAGTTCACTTCCAGGTATGCACAGGTAAGGAGGAGCATAAATACCCCCCCCCCCCCGCCCAGTAAGCTCCATGATTATTTGGCACACAGGTAAGTGGGGGACAATACGGGTGAGGCTGGAGTTGGTGGCAGAGTTCAGTGCAGGACTGAAGAGCTCAGATTTTCTATCAGAGCCACTAGGGAGATAAACTGGTCTTTGCTGCTCCTGTCACTCTCAGTGCTATAACAGTGACACACAGGGAAAGGGTACCTAGTGACAAACATAACCCGGGCCTGAGAAGGCATCCTGGGATAAGACCACACGATTCATTTACATTCATCAGCGGATTTTAATTCCCACACACCTCTCTTGTCTGTAACTGTATTCCAAGGCAGTTGCCAAATAAAGGAAATTTACAAAGACAAGGTCACTTGCTTTGCAATCATTCTAGGAGCCAAGATATAGACGCAAAGAGAAGAGAGAGGAAAATGACAACACACAAACAGGGGTTGTGTGGTCTGGCCCAGCCTGGTGTCCCCACTCTGAAAACTCTTCTGTGCTTGGCCTTTCAACCTCCTACCCCCTGAACGCACTAACCATTTTATTATTTTGGCTCTTTTATCTATTTGTCTTCCTAGAACATGATGTAACTGGAATCACACTCACGTAGCCTTTCACTGCGGCTTCGTTCACTTGGCGGAACGCACTTAGGATTCATTCATGTTTGTGTGTGTGCCTGAGTGTGGCTTCATAGCTCGGTTTTTATTATTGATAAATAACATTCAATTTTACAAATATAGAATAGCTTGATTATTCCCATATGGAAACACATTTTAGTCGCTTCCTGTTTGGGGTAATTATAGATAAAACTTCCATAAACATCAAGCGCGGGTTACACTGTGGGCGTAAGTTTTCATATCAGTTAGGTAAGAATCTAGGAGTGTGACTGCTGAATGGTATGGGAGGACTATGTTTAGCTTTGTAAGAACTCGTCAAACTATCTTCCAAAGCGAATGGTCACTTTGCATGACCACCAGCAGTGAGTGAGAGTTACTACTGCCCCACACTCTGCCAGCCTTTAGTTATGGTCCTCCTTTTGGGAATCTTTGCTGTTTTTATAGGTGTTAGTGGCAGCACATTTGTTGCTTTAATTTGCAATTCCCTAACAAAAAATGAGGATGAACGTCTTTTCATATGCTTATTTGCCATCTGTGTATCTTCTCTGGTGATGCACTCAGGACCTTTGCCCATTTTTAAATTAGGCTGTTTGTTTTTTAACTGTTTAATTTCTTAAGTTCCTTGTATATTTTGGATACAAGTCCCTTGTCAGATTTGTGTTTTGCAAATTTTTCTCCCATTCTGTGGTTCTTCTTTCTATTCTCTTACCAGTGATTTTTCCGCAGCAGAAGTTTTTTAATTTTAATGAAGTCCTACTTATTTTCACCTTAATCTTACTTTTGGTATTGCATGTAAAAACTCATTGCCAATTCTAAGGTCTCCTATGTGTTTTCCCAGAGGTCTTAAAATTTTGTATTTTACATTCAGGGTCATGATTTATTTGAATTAAATTTGTGACAGGTGTAAGACACTTCTCTGTGCAATTTTTTCCTTTGCATCTGAGCATTCAATTGTTCAGCATTATTTGTTGTAAAGACTCTCCTTTTTCTTTGGACTTTCCCATACTCCTTTGTCCAACATTGGTTGACTACATTTGGATGGTTCTCTAGGCTGTTTCATTGTTATGTATGTCTATTTTTTTTTTTAGTAATACTACATTGTTGATTACTATAGTTTTATAGTTAATACTTGAAATCTAGTTAGTGTGAGTTTGCCAACTATATTCTTCTTATTCAGTATTGTGTTGGCTATTCTAGGTAATTTGCCTTTCCGTTTAAACTTAAAATCAATTTATGTTATTATCTGCCTAATATGTTACAGGAATTTTGAGTAAAATTGCATTAAATCTCTGGATCAATTTGGGAAAAAGTGATATTCTAATAATATTTAGCCTTTCAATCCATGAACACAAAATATCTCTATATTTATGAAGACATTCTGATTTTTTTTCCTACCGGTTATAGTTTTCCATGTATAGAGTCTCTACATATTTTGTTAACTTTATACTTAAGAATTTCATTTTTGGTGCTTTATAAATGGTATTTTTCTTTTATTTTAAATTGTAATTGTTTATTGGTGGTATATAGGAAGGCATTTGACTTTATTATATTAACACTATATATTAGAATCTTGTTATACTTTCTTCTTAGTTTCAAGGAGTATTCTTGTTGATTCTTTGAGATTTCCTACATCAGTGATCCTGCCTTCTGAGAACAATGACGGCTTTATTTTCACCTAGCCAGTCGGTGTGTCTTTTATTTCTTTCGTTGGTCTAACCGGAGTCACTAGGCCTGGGAGCATCATGCTGAATCGGAAGGAGCTGAATGGCTTTGTTACTGACCGTAGAGGGGAAGGTGTCCAGTACGTCACCGTGAAGTATCAGGTTAGCTGTAGGTGTTTTTGAGGACTTTCTAAAAATCAAGCTGAGGGAGTTCCCGTGGATAGGTAGTTTGCTGAGAGTTCTTATCACAAAAGGGTGTGATGGCAAGTAGGAAAGAGAAAGCGTTTTATAAACGTGAGATTTAATCCCAGTTGCTGAAGGACCTGAGTCTCGGAGCCCTGTCCTCACAAGTATTCCTCCCTTGTAGCTCTGCTCCTCTCTTAGATGGGACGGGGAGGCGAAGGGGCTGCGGCGGCAACAGAGAAGCCCTCGGAAAACTCTCCTTCCCTGGAGAGTAGGTCTTCGTCACGGAGAACACTCTCACACTCACGCTGATTTCTCTCGCAGGACAAGGGGATCTTTCTTGGATCTCCACTTTGAGAAACTAGTAGGTTTTTTGGAGGTAAAGCCCACGAAGGTCTGGGGGCTCCCTTCAGACTGCAGTTCCCAGATTTGCGTGCTTTAAGAGTTCCTAGGAGATTTTGACTCCAGGAACTTCTGCTCTAGGCGAGCAGACTCTACTTAGCTTGCCTGTCTCCTCAGATTTCACACTGGATATTTGTCCCTCAAAATGCAGTTATCTGGTGGGTCCAAGGAAATCCAACGATTTCTAGTGTGTTCCGTTTTTCTTTTTTTTAATTGTTGTGATAATGGGAGTGACACTTTCCAAAGCTCTTTACACGTGGGACCTGAAATCAGAGTCGGTACATTACTGTTCACCTCTAACTTGTGAGAACCTGAACTTTAGAATCTGATCTGTTGTGTATTTAATTTGTCCTGCAAGCTTCTGTTAGTTGTGGAAGCAGAGACACAGGTACCCCTGGAGCAAATGATGATTTCAGTTTAGTTGAGAATAGGTTGAACGAAAGCATGACAACTAATATAAATGAATTGTTAACTTTCACTAAGCAAAAAACCTTTTTCATGAACAAAGAGTTTTCATAAAATATTTTTCTGGATGGAGCTCTTGAGAATGTGGAATCATTTATCTCAGATATTAAGTACCCATTATATGCCAAGCTCAATAGGAGGTGCCGAGGGCATGAGGATGTATGAGACAGATGGACTCGCTGTACACACGACTAGGAGAAGATGTACAATTTAGTATATTTAAAGGATGATTGCAGGATAATCTTGCAGGCAAGGGAAAAAGCCAAAGGTAACTCCAGAGATAAGAGAAAATAAGAACTGAAAGGAAAGTATTCCAGGATGGATGGAACATAGAATTTGTTCAAGTCAGTCACAGCAGGAAATAAATAGCACATATAAAAGGTATAACTGAAGATAATTTAAGGAAGGAACCATTTGCAATGATGTCAACAAGGTTAATAGAAGCTATCAGGACCTAATAAAGTAGTTACTACCTTAACTATTAGTAGTGGGACAGGTGCGAGGGGAGAGATATGACTGCAGAAGAGCGTGGAGGAATGCCCTCAGCTGAGCAGTCAGAAGAATGCTCAGCTGAGGAATGCAGCTTCCACCAATTCTGGCTTGGCCTGACAGGCAAAGATGCAAGGCTGTAAGTCTTTTGCCCTATGAATGTCCCATAGTTGCCTACCATTGGCTGAACCCAAACAGAGGCGAGAGATTTCAGGCAGTCCATAGCCTTTCTGAGCAAAAACCAAAAACCAAACCAACCAACCAACCAACCAAAGCAGTAAAAAAGAGAAAGTGAAACCGGCGGGGATGAGTGTGGTGGCAAATTGAGATGATGGAGCGAAGTCCATTAATTGTGCCCCTCAGCATCCACTCTTGTTCTTTATCTAGACAGCAGCCCATGTTCCTCATGCGGTGGGTCAAATCCCATCAGCCATCACAACCTCTCTGAGTGCTACAGTTTCAGTCAGATTGCCATGTAAAGCCAAACACATTGGTCCTCACTAATAGGCTCCGTACTGTGCAAAATGGGAAAAGTGGAGTTACTGAAATAGCGATAGCAATTCAGTAAAACAATATACAGATACAGCAGTCTCTACTTCTGTAGCTGCTTGTAAGGACAGAATTGAAAATCTCAGTTTCCTTTTTCTGACACTAATTTCATGATGGAATTTTTTACAAGGGGAGGTGAACCAAACCATAATTTTCACAGCAGCGGGGTCCTTGGAGCTCCTAATTTTATTGGATTGTCTCAGTTTCTTATTGATAGTATAATCGGTTAAGAGGCATCCAGGAGAATATGCTGCATTTCAGGAAAGTTCGTGATTTATTTAATTTTCCCTTAGTAATCTAGATGAATCGTCCTGCCAGTAAAGCGATTACTTTCCTATCTATTGGCTAAGCAGCACGAGGAGGCTCTAAAGGCCAGGAGGCAGCCCTGGTTTCCAATGTAATCTGTACCCCCCAGTAGATGCACTTCTTTCTTGGGCACTGGGACCCCCCAACTCAAGGTACTCAAGCTACTGGAGAAGGGAAGTGGAAACCCCTTGCGTGTTGGGAGCAAAAATGAGAGCGACCTCCTCTACTGGCACTCCTCGTTTCCAGGGCCAGTTCACCGTTGCAAATGAGTAGGCTTAACTATCTATGCTGCATCTTATGGAACACCGCTCCAACCCTGGATCCTAATAGAAATAAATAACTGCTTATTCCATGACGAAAATAGATCCAATGTCATCAACCTGCCACCATGTAGGTGGCTGCTTTTCTAAGTAATAATGCTCTTGGGGGGCTTAGTGTTGGCTTCTGCTGTCGGCAGTTGGGTCACTCAGTCGCGGCGCTAACTGGCCATAGTGCCAACAATCTTAGGAAAGCGAAGGCTATGCTGTGGTGCTCAGGTTTCCCTCCGCCGCCGCCACCATGCCCACTTCTAAAGCAGGGGCTCTGAGCCCAAACTTGGGTGGTTAAGAGAAGAGGCCCACTGACATTTGCCTATCTCCTCCTTGGTGCGTGCCTTCCGCGGGCAGGCACAGATGTCTTTCTCTCCCCTTTCTGTTCTAAGAAACCCGACTACGCACCTGTCCTCAAGTCCCCCATATCATCAGTCCTCCATTCTTGCGCTGAATCCCTGACCACTGACACCACTAGCAACTGCCCATCAATCAGCGCTCATCTGTACTTCAGACAATATCTTCCTCAAAGAAAAGAGACAAACAGATTCTTCTGCTTCAAGTTTTTTGTATTGGGTCTCCTCTCTGCATTGTTTTTCAAAGCCGACCCTCGGTAGGGCTTAAATGTACCAACTATGGACTTCTAGCTGATACTGGCATACTACTCATCCCTGCCCCATAAGCCAGGCCCCTGTATCTTCTTCCTCTGCTAACTGATCATATGTGTGGGTTGAAGGCGAGGTACCAACAGAAATTACTAAGAAAATCGGATCCACCTGCTAATGCACTTTATTTGTAACTTTTGTACCCTTTTAGATTTGGTCTAATATACACTATTTCTATTTTCCACTTGAAACAGCTTTACCACTTGATTTCCTGATTCAGTGTATCAGATAATGCCCAGTTCCTGAAGAGCATTTTGGGCTGCAAAGTTAGTAGGTATCTCACAGCCACGTGTTTAGTCTACCAGGGTCTGGGAGTCATCTAGCATTTTCTAAAACAAGATACATCTGTAAGAACAAGTACTGTCTAACTCCAGAACCCTAGGAAGCTTAGCCAGAGACTCTTTGTCACCAATATGTTCCACAGATGACATACAACGCCACTGGGACCACTGGATTGTAAGACGTGAGTAGCAGGGGGCATTGCAGAGCCTGCTCCTAATCCATAGGCTCCTCCTTCTCCAGATATTATGCAAAACAGGTGGACTTTCGGATTACCCAGGAAACTGGACACCACAGTGCATCCGAATGTGGCATTTGTTGTCTCCCAGCATCCAAAGAGATCTCCCAAATTCGGTGCCTCATTATCTGAATGGGTAGTCCAGAGGCAGACTTGTCTCCCACTTTAAGGAAAAGGTTTTTTATGTCTTCATCAGTGGGCTGTTAGAAAATTCACCAGCGTGGTGGGCCCTGCACTTTCTTTGAGTTTACCTCCCACACTCTGCTACAAATGTGTTTACTTAAGCATGTGCAATAATGGCAAGAAATCACCAGGGCAATTTAGGAAAATCATCCTTATACTATAATAAACCAGTGTGGTCTCCTAGGGAACATCGACGATTTCAACCCCACCCCCCATCCCCAGCCAACTGACTGGAAGGTTGGTTTATCTCCAAGCCTCCATATCAAAGCTGAATTGCAGTCTTTGCCCCCTGAAAGCAAACTGCTTTTGATCACTCTCATTGATGTGGCCTGGCACTGAAGTATTTGTCCCATCAATATCTGCATTATCAAGTACCAGGAACCGGGTTGATTTGCGATAGTCAATTCCACCTTCAGAACTATAACCACAATAGGCCTCACCATCTGATTAACTTTGTAACAATTTATAGTCACTCTCGAAGGTACATCTAGGTCTTGTAAATGAGACAGCAAACACCCACTCCTAAATCTTGGGAGCCTTTGGTGGTGTCACAAATCACTGCGTGACTCCCAGGGAAGGGATGATGGTTGGGGTTACTATTCTGGAGGGTGGAGATGCAGCACTTTCTAGATTCCTGGGTTTCTATGCTTTGGCTTTATTCGTCCAAAAGTACCGGGTGGCCAGGACTGCGGGTACTATGATTCAGAAGCCTGTTAGGGCCTAAGTGTTAAGCTGGAACACTTTCCAGTGCCATTAGCCCACGTCCACGTTAAAGTTTTTTAAAAAGCACACAAAAAAAGATTTTTCTGAGGTCAAGGTCCAAAAGAATGACACATAACCATTGGAGTGTTGTTGGACAAATAGATCAGATAGTCTGAAAAAATCCTCAATGTTTCAGTTGGGAGGGAAAAGAATGAGGCATGAAATGTGAATACAAGCCATTCACCAGCCATGGAGGTTTCCAAGGGTGCCTTTAAGCTTGTCTGGATTTTCAGCATAGTTAGAATTATCGTTCTTTTCCCAGACACTGACTCTTTCTGAAATTAGTAATAGAATAGATATTGTATTTGTCTCTGTACAGAATAAAATGGTTCATCTCCCAGACAGTTGGAAATATGAGAGTCTTGTCTTAAACCAGGAACATGCATGCTTGTTTCAAAAAGCATTACAGAGACAAGTGTGCACCCGGAGAGCATTTGGAGGGGGGGGCACCTTTCTGCATCAGACGATCCTGAGCTGCTGCCCGAGACAAATCCGGGCCATGCTTCCAATATTGTTCCATCAGGACTTGTCTATGTGTGGTGTTCTCTGGAGGTCTATAGTAAATTTCAACCCAGACTACTAATTTTATCTCTTTATTTTTAAACTTTTTTTTTTATGGACATAAAGCTTTTCTTATATAAGATTGGTTTAAGCGATCTAGATATAGAAAAACGCTTTATTTCTCTTACAACTTTTCCACTCTAACTTATATGATCTGGGCTCTTGAGAAGCCAGTAGGTTATCGTGTTTTCTAGGAAAATATAGAAAGGAGAAGTTTGAACATTCTCTCCAATGCTAAAGATGATGCCCTGTCACTAGCTTACTCTCAAAACCCAAGGGCAGATTGCCTCTGAAAACCATCTGGAATGCTCACTCTCTTCATAGTGACTGAGTATGCCCCACACTGTCCGTCAGAGGCTGCATAAATTCTGTTTAAGCACCATGGAGATGTACACCGTGGTTCTCCCTTTTCTTGTTTTCAGGGATAAAACAGTCACTGCAATCAACATTTTGAAATAAAGAAAAAATGCTTTAGTGGAGACAGAAAGAAAATGCTATACTGATTAAGGAGGGAAAAATCACTTTGGGGGCTGGAAAAGGCTCAATGGAGAAGACATGAGGTGAGGGAGTTATTCTGGGTGTGGAAACAAGCAAAGGCAAAATGTACGATTTCAGGAAGTCGGAGAGCAGTCTGGCTTGGCTGAAGGTAAAACGAGCGTAAGTGGCAGAAGAGGAAGGAGGTTTGAAAGGTGGATGGGTGTGATGGGTAAGAGATCTTCCCAGGAACTGAAATGTCAGTCTAATGAGTTCTTACTGCCCTGGGAAGAAACAGGAGGTTTTTCTTTTTCTTTGTTTGATTTCTTTCAGGAAAAAAAAAATGTTGCAAAATATTACAGCAGAAGAAAGGTCAGAGCTTAAACCCTGCTTAGTTGTATGATCTTGGAGAAGTACTTAATCTCCCTAAGCTTCACTGTCAGTAAATGCGGAAGATAACGCATCCAAGGACGGTAGTACATTCACAAGGTTAAGAGGAAGAAATACCTGCTACAGCATCTAGTCTTTTATACACACATGCTGTGAGCTGGGCACTGAGCTAGGTCATGGGTAATGCTGACAATGAAGACTGATAGCCAGGCTGAGGAGGTGTCATGCATAGTTACAAGCTGACTCACCCAGTAGAGTTGGAGGCCAGGAGCGCCTCGCTCTGAGACCAGTGGGCATGAGGGGGGAAGCGATGGGACTCTTCTTCAAAACACGTTCTATTGGACCGCGGCCTACTTCTTTTACTTCCCTTTCATTTGCTCATTCTTTATTTTATTACAGTTTGTTGCAATCATTAAAATTATATACAAGTACACAATTTCATAACTTTAAATAATATATGAAAATGTCCATTGCTTAAACCAATTTGGATTGTTAACAGGCTTTTACACCAGATTCCCTACTCTCAACTCCACCTCTCCACCCCACTCAAGCCCCATACGTCTTCTGCGTCTTGGAAAGACATCTGAATCATAATGAATCATAACCATTATAATAATAGCTTGTTCTTGTGAGGCACAGGCACACACAGTTGTTTAGTGAGCAAAACAACCCTATGTGTATGTGTTATTTTTACCCCGATTTTAAAGATGAGGAAACCGGGATAGAAAGGAATCAAATAATTTGCCAAAGCCTTACTGAGAAGCAGAAGTGCAATTCACAGCTTAAGTGCCAATCACACGCTTTACCTGCCCCCTTTAGCCCACGCTGTAGGGCATCAGATTTCAGGGGTCCCACCGTGACCCAGCCTAGCAGAGATGTGTGGCTTTACATTTCCATCAAAATGACGCCCTGACTGTCTCCTTAGTCCAGGTGTGTTGCAGCTGATTTGCCTCTGATAAGCTGAAATGCTCTTTCTCTGAGCTATACTCTGCCTTGAAATTTTAGAAGTTTGGATTAAAAGTCTAGATTTTCTTAGCAGCAGAATCCATCCTCTTTGGTTTCCTGCTCTTTCCCTCTGTCCGCACTGAGCCCTGGACACACAGGGCCTCCTTGCTTTGTGTCTGGATGCTGGGGTGAGCCCACTGGTGTGGAAGGCAAGTTCGGTTAAATGCAGCCCTCTTTCTACCCCTCAGCAGAGCGCAAGTGTGGAGTCAGTCTGAATTGGGGAGGCCATTAGAAGGGTCTTTAAGGCCTTTGGGGGGAAAAAGGAAGAAACTTGCAACAGAGAAATGTGAGGAAAGATCAGAAGTGCCTAGTAAGAATTTTATTAAATTTTGATGTATGTGTAAATTATTTTTTGCCTTCCCATAAAAGTGCTTGCTCTCTCTCTCTCTTTCTCTGTATCTATCAATCTATCTATCTATGTATCTATCTATCTATCTAATATATTATGAAGCTGGAAATTTTTCAGGTGAGGGAACACCCCAAGTTCAGGTTCAGTATAATATCAAGGTGGGCAAGGTCGAGAGCCAGGGCTACAGAACTAGTAGCCACCCACATCTGGACTACATCTCCAACATCTTAATACTAGCTAACACTTATCTAGGAGTTACTATGAGCCAGGAACTATCTAAATATTAACTTATTCAGTCTTTACAAGAATGCTGTAAGTTAGATATTATTCCTGGCTTCACTTTACAGAGGGAGAAACTGAGGCACACAGAGGTTAAATGCTTGCTCGCAGTCACCCAGTTAGGCTGTGGCAGAGCTAGAATCTGAACCCTGACTGACTTGTTTCAGAGACTACACCACAATGCTGTAGTCCAGAGATTTCTGAATTCTGACTTCTCCCTATATTACTTTACTTTTTCTCTACCTCAAAAATACAATCCTGTGGAGTGCCTGCTTGGACTTTATTTATCAACAAGGCCTTCTCTCGCAGCAAGACATAAGCCCCTCATAGCCATGTTCCTACCACGGGATTCTGACTCTGGGACAAACCCGATTTCACCAGGGACTGGAACGGGAGCTGAGAACGCAGGGTGAGCGCTGTGAGCAGCAAAACTCCAGGGCAAGTTTGTCAAGTTCAGCTGTTAAGATTCCTAGGCTGCTCTGGCTCCCATCATTCTGAGTGTTTCAATACTGTCCTTGGATTTTCTGGGGCACCTGGGATTCCTTCTAATCAATTTCTTTTATGATTAAGCCAGTTTGAGATGGTGATGTGGAAGCACGGGTCTTAACTGTGCTTCCCATTAGCACTCTTGCACACAGGCCACCTGTTGAACAACCCTCCAATAATAAACACTATTTTGCCAAAGCACACACTTACTATTATTCTTCCCTTAGGAAAGGGAAGGCATACTTAAGTACTCATACACAAAAGTGGCTTTAGCTGTATTTCACTTTTTTGCATCAATGTTTTTCTTCCTATTTTATAGCTAGAGATTTTCTTTAGGTATTTCAACACATATTTTGTAGGAAATAGAAATAGACTATTGAATCTAAACCTTATCTGGAAGCCACTTATTCTTCACTCGCACTGAAATCGCACTTACGGCCTTACCACATCGCTGAGCAAACCCCTCCAAAAGCCCAGTGCTCCGACTCCTCAACGACAGTTCTGAGTGGGAGCACTTAGCAAGAGCAGCAGTGACAGGGAGGCAAAACTGAGCAGGGAAAGACAATTTTATTCTTCTACTGTGGTTTTTTGTTTTGTTTTGTTTTGATAGCAGAAAAACATGTTTATCCCACAGTGTGAAATTTTCAAATGCATGTTTTAGTTCTATTTAAATATCAAACCAATCAGCTTATCAATCAATGCATATGTTTTAAAAAACCAGCTAGGTGCCTCGTGCTTGGCTAGGCCATTTTAGTGTTTCCAGCTCATCTGCCTTTATTTGCTTCCCAACTCATCTTTGCCCATGCCTCACACTGATCCTCAGTATGGCGATTGCCTTCGCTTTAACATTATACCACGAGCGGTCTGCAGAGAAATTCATGACGAGAATGGATTGACAACCACTAGTGCCCACTCAGCTCACCCTGTCTTGCGCATTTTTTGCCTCTATGCCACATTTTGGTGCTGTATCTAAAATTTATATGTATAATTTGTATCTAATTTTTAACTTCAAACTTTGCTACATTATTTTCATTATTTCTATCCCTGGGTTTCTAGATCTCCTTATAGGTGAACTTTATGAAGCTGGGAAACATTTTTGTTATCTAGGATTATCTTGTCACATAGTAGGTATTCAGTAAACATTTGATTTAGTAAATAAGTGGACACATTTTTGTGTAGAACTACTTGATTATTCATTGGATTTATTTCTTTTGAAGGATATTTACCTTTTTGTTGTTGTATTTTAGTCCACTTGAACAAGTCTTAGCGGTGATGATAGCCACAGTGACTTTGATGTACAAAGTATGATAATATATGTAATGTTTTATTTGTATTATCACTATCCAGTCAGGAATCTTTAGGTGGGTAGGAATAAAGACTGATTCAAACTAACTTAAATAAAAGGGATTTGTATACAGAAAAAAAAGTGCTGTCAACTTTTCTTAGGGCCCTCTGAGCTTTCTAACTAGCTTGACCAAGAATGGACAAGGAAAGCTTATTGTCCCGTTACAAAGTGGTTCTCAACCAAGGGTGTCTTTGCTCCCCAGGGAACACGTGGATATGTCTGGAGATTTTGTTCATCCCATGGGCAGGGGAGAGATTGTCATCTAATGGGAAGAAGTGAAGGATACTCTTACATATCCTACAGTGCACCAAACAGCACCCCTGCCTCCAACGCCAGTAAGTGCCAAGGTTGTGAGACTGCTGGACGGTTAGCGTGAAGGCAGTGCTGAGAGATGGTTAAGAGCACAGGTTTTATAGCCAGACAGACCTGGCTTTGAATCCTGGCTCTACTGTTCGGTAGCTCTATGCTAGTATAAAGTATTTTTGCTAGTTGTGCCTCAATTTTCCTATCTATTAAATAGAATAGTAATGATCATTTTTGTATAAGTTGGGGGGGAGATTAAATGATCTAATCAGTACATGTGAAACACTTAAATGTTTGAAGCACATAGTACTTGACCATAAATCATGGGTGTAGTGCTCTTCACCTGAGATACAGAGTTCTTTTCAAAGAAACTTTTCTAGGAAATGAAGTCAAAAACAGCAAAAAACCAAAAACTGAATGCAAAAGCACAGAAGTAGACACACTTATCAAGATTTCTTTTCCTAAGGCCACTGAAGCCCAATCACCAAGAGGCCTGCTAGACCCAGCTTAACGGATCCCCTCGTCTTTCTCTGTTCGTGTGGAGCACAGGTACGGCAAATTTGAGAGATCACAGGGGCCAGACAGGTGACTTGCATGGCACAAGTGGCCCGTTGTTGGCATTTTAAACATATAGGAATGTCTTCATTTCTATAAAGAAATATACTTTCTCCCATTTTTCTTGAATCATGTTGTTCTCTTTCTTATTTTATATTGTATTTTTTCCATTGCCATTTAGTCCCCTTATATGCCCCTCCTCCCCACAATCACCACACTGTTATCCATGTCCATGAGTCCTTTTTCCTTTTTGCTTAATTCTTCCACCCCCTAAACTACCACCCCCAGCTCTCAGTTGGCTCTCTACCCATGAGCCTGTCTCTATTTTGCTTGTTAGTTCATTTTGTTCATTAGATTCCACATATGAGTGAAATCACACGGCATTTGTCTTTCTTTGACTGGCTTATTTCACTTAGCATAATGTTTTCCAGGTCCATCCATACTGTTGCAGAGGGTAAAAGTTTCTTCTTTTTTATGGTTGAGTAGAATTCCTTCATGTAAATATCTCATGGTTATTTTACCCATTCATCAACTGATGGACACTTGGGCTGCTTCCATGTCTTGGCAATTGCAAATAATGCTGCAATGAACATAAGGGTGCTTATGTTCTTTCCAACTTGTGTTTGGGGTTCATTCAGATGTATTCCCAGAAGTGGGATCACTGGGTCAAAAGACAGATCCATTTTTAATTTTTTAAGGTATCTTCATACTCTTTTCCACAGTGGCTGCACCAATCTGCATTCCCACCAACAGTGCAGAAGGGCTCCCCTTTCTCCACATCCTCACCAGCACTTGTTTGTTGACTTATTGGTGAGAGCCATTCTGACAGGTGTGAGATGGTATCGCATTGTGGTTTTAATGTGTATTTCTTTAATGATTAACAATGTTGAGCTTCTTTTCACATGTTGACTGGCCATCTGCATGTCCTCTTTGAAGAAGTGTCTATTCAGGTCCTTTGCCCATTTTTTAATTGGATTGTATGTTTTCTTGGTGTTGAGTTTTGTAAGCTCTTTATAAAAAAATTTTGGATATTAACTCCTTATCAAATGTATTGGTGAATATGTTCTCCCATTCAGTGGGTTGTCTTCTTATTTCGTTATGGTTTCCTTTGCCATGCAAAAGCTTTCACGTTGTTCTCTTAATCTACTTTTTTCCTGCTGCTGACACAGATATATGTACAGAGAAATAATTATTTACTTTTATCCAGACAACAGCACAATAACAATGATATATGGCAACTAACACTTGGCCTTGATGTTGTAAGATAATTGCAGGGCTGTGCAAGCTGGGGAAGGCAGGCCTCACCTTAAAATGGCAGGTACTACTCAAGTTCAGATGATTGTTGAAATGTGGGAATAGAGGTCCAGTGGATGCCAAGTCTTTTTTACTTTTTGAAAAGAAGCCAGAATTCTAGATTATTTATGTGAACTCTCTTGATATTTAAATATTGGTTTATATCACTGAAAAATTGCCTTGTGAATAAAGCAAAACATGGTTGAGGACGGAGTTCAACCTAAGGGCAGCATGTCTACTGCCTCTAGACTAATAAAACAAGGCTTCTTTTCATACCTTTTAATCTCATTACCATTACTCAAAATTCTCAGCAATGTCTAATGCATTTTTCTCATTCAAAAATTCTTATGGAATATCTACTGTACACCTAGTGCTGTTTTAAGTGCAATTTGTATAGAGGGTGCAAAGGCCCTGACTTAGCAGAACTGAAGAATAGCAAGCAGGCCAGAGCACAGTGACTGAAGACCCTCAGTGGGGAAGAGCCTGGGGGTCCAGGTAAAAGTTTGGATTTTCCTTCCAGTAGATGGGAAGCCATTGGAGGTGTTTGAGCAGAGGAGTCGCTGTGTTTATTTATATTTAAATAGGATTACTAGGACTTTTCTTGAGCATAGACAGCAGAGAGACAGTAAATTTAGGGCTCTCTGACAGTAGTCGAGGCTGAATCTTGGTAGCAGTCAATTGTGGACACAGCTGACACTGGCTTTTCAACTCGACACCACTTTTCCCGAGCCCTCTCAGTTCTCTGTGGAAGGTGCCCGCCCTCGCACTCACAGATGCATCGTAAATATGCCCCGACATTGTGTTCTTCTTCCTCTCCAGACGCTTCCAGGTCCCATAGCTTTGCATCTGCTCTTCTACCCTCTGCTTATGCCTCTGACTTTCAACTGGAACAAACTCCTCTTCATAAGCTCATCTCTAGCGCAGGAAGCTATCTTGCTTTACTCTGCTCTCCATTCCCTTGCTTATCCCTGGATTGGGGCACCATCATCTTAAACACTGGCTCTCTCCTCCTGCTCTCCTCCATCTAGAAGAGGTTTCAGGGAGTTTCCTGTGTCCTGGATGATGTCCACCTCTGGCCATCTCTTTTCCAGGGATGAAACAACAAGCAGTCGTGTATCTCTCACTCTTTCAATCACTGCACCACCTCTGAGTGGAGCTCCTGTTCTCCCTTTAAAAGTTGTTCTTACTTCCTCTTTTTCTTCATTTCATTAAGAGCGCAGGCTCTGGAGACTGTCTATTGGGGTTCAAATGTTGGCTATGCCACTTCCAGTTTGTGGGTCCCTAGGCAAATAACTCAACCTCTCTCAGTTTCCTTCTGTGTTAAATGGGGATGATATGACTCAACTCATATTGTTGTGAATAGTAAATGAATTAATACATGCCAAGTACTTAGAACAGTGCCTGACAAATACTAGTCTTTTAATAAATATGAGTCACTATTATTACTGTAACTTTTCCCTTACATTAGTTACTTTTAAAAGTACATGTATATACACATGTATAAAATGAATATACATAATGATCAATAAGTCCATTTTTGAAACTAAAAAGAATAGTACCAGTGGCTTGTGTGTATGTAGTACCAGTGGCTTGTGTGTATGTAGCATGCCGTTGAATCAGCTCTGACATCCAGCAATCCTATGGATGACTGATGTCCACACTGTCCTGTCCTCAACAGTCCTGATCAGGTCCTGCACACTCACACCTGGGGCTTTCTTTATGGAGTCAGTCCATCTCCAATAGGCTCCTCCTCCTTTCCTGCTGCCTTCTATTTCCCCAGCCATGTTGTCTTTTTCAGAGAACCCTGCCTTCTTGTGATGTGTCTGAAATAGAATGGCTGCCATTTTGTCATTTTTGCCTCCAGTGATGTTTTGGGTTTAATTTGCCCCAGGACCCACTTGGTAGCCCTTCTGTTGGTCCAGGGTGTCCACAGAGCTCTCCTTCCAAAACCATATTTCTAATGAATCACTTTTTTCCCTACCAACCTTCACTATCCAACTTTTGCATCTGTACATTGTAATTGGGAATACAAGGGTATGGATGATCTTAGCCTTGATCTCCAATGGCACATTGTTCTTAATGATCTTTTCTTATTCTTCCTTTACTGCCCTCCCAAGTTTCAGCCATCTCCCATTTTCTTGGCTAAAGTCTCCATTTGAACTGATGACTGGGCAAAGTTAAGCAACATCTGGAACAATTTTAATATCTTCATCGTTTATATTGAAGTTGTATATGTCTTCTGTAGTCATGATTTTTATCTTCTTGGAGTTCAAATGTACTCCTGCTTTGACATTCTCTTCTTCCATTTTCATCAAAAGTCATTTCAAATCATTGCTCCTTTCTGCCAGTAAAATGGTGTAATCTGTGAGTCTTAAGTTACTGATGTTTCTTGCAACACTACTCCCTCCTTCCTCTCATTTGAGCCCAGTTTTTTTTTGTGTGTGTGTGTATGTCCTGTGTACAGATTAAACGAATAGGAAGATAACATGCACCCCTGTCTGACACCTTAGCGTACAGGACACCATTCTGTCTCCCCACATTCTGTCCTGACAGTGGCTTCCTGTCCACAACACAGGTCGTTCAAAATCAAGTACCTTACAGAGGTTAAATATTCACTGAATAGAATCACCATTAGCAAAATGTTACTTGGATGACTCTTTTTAAAACAGGAGGAAAAGAGAAGGATTCTAATTTAAATGAATTGAAGTTCTATTTCACAAGACTGCCAGAATATGTGTGTATCTCAGGAATTTTAAGCAGGAAGAGGCAACCTTCCATAAATTTTTCCTTACTATATTCAAATCTGACCCATTTTAGACAATGAGGTCCCTCATGGGGTATGAACAAAAAGGAGGCGGGAAGCAGAGTGGAAAGGAGGTTGGATACTGCTGTCTTTTTCCTTTGTCTTGAGAAAAAATAATGGCCTCAAGAGATCAGACTTAGTTTCCTTTTAACAAGAAAGGTGTGGAGAGAAAGAGCAAAGCCATGAAAGAAAGACAGCTAGAAGGACAAGGAATAGATTGGATCATTTAAAAACCTTATAGTGGGTGTTGTCATTGGCATTTATTTATGGTTTCCTTCCTTTAGGAAATTCAGTGGGTGGATGTCTAGCATGGAAAACAGATACAAGGCAATCCTTGCTTTGTATAGGATTCAAGACAGGGTTGCTTTAAAGATAAAAGTTTCTTAGTTGTACTTAAAAAAGGACTCAATTGCAGGAAAATCAGTTTGCAAACAGCTTATTAAGAACCATCCTTTAGAGTGCCCATAAGACTATCAGCTGATTTCTCAGAAGAAACCTTACAGGCAAGAAGAGACTGGAAAGAAACATTTGAAGTAGTGAGAGGCAAGGACCTACATCCAAGATTACTCTATCCAGCAAAGCTATCATTTAGAATGGAAGGGCAGATAAAGTGCTTCCCAGATAAGGTCAAGTTAAAGGAGTTCATCATCACCAAGCCCTTATTATGTGAAATGTTAAAGGGACTTATCTAAGAAATAGAAGAAGATAAAAAAAACTATGAACAGTAGAATGACAACAAACTCACAAGTATCAACAAAAAAACCTAAAAAAAAAAAAAACCAATGAAAACAAAAACCAAAAACTAAGCAAACAACTAGGACAGGAATAGAATCAGAGAAATGGACATCATATGGAGGGTTTCCAGTGGGGAGGGGGAGGTATACCGGGGGAAAAAGGTATGGGGAAGAAGAAGCAAGGTTGGTAGGCATAAAAGAGATGGGGAGAGGTCAAAAATGGTATAGGAAACAGAGAATTCAAAGAACTTATAGGTACAACCCATGGACATGAACTAAGGGGGGGATGCTGGAGGGTTGGGGGGTGCAGGGTAGAGGGGGGATAAAGGGCAAAAATTGGGAAAACTCTAATAGCATAATCAATAAAATATACTTAAAAAAGAACCATCCTTTAGTTATGTATTAATTTATTTATGTCATTGTTTTATTAATAATAACTAGACCTTTGAGATCCCTGTTAAAGTCTTGAATCTTTATCTTTACATTTCTGAAGGAACAATGATAAAGAGATTGAAGAAAACAGATGATACCAGCATTTGAAAAGACTTTGAAAAAATAAATAGGAGACTCACCAAGACCTTGTTAGTCCCTGATGAAGGGTTCTTTCTATTTGATTGACAGTGTCGATCAGATTCGATCATCATTTCAATCTTTTTTTTTTTCACTTGGGGCAAGGAGTGACAGGTACAGCCCTTTTTCTAAAGATCATCTTTCCCTAATTCCTATTACCTGGACTTATAAATTTCCTTCTTTATGTTATACATCTGTTTAAATGAAATGTTTCTACCTGTTCAAATAAATCTATACCTTTAAGTGAAAATACATGTTATGTGTATCTAAATGAAAATAACTGAGGCTGGAAGGTGGATTAACATCTTCTAGAATCAGTGCCCTTTAGGAGGTGGTTCAATTTTCCCATTAGTTCATTTATAAATCTGCTGCCTCCAGTTTGCAAACTGCAGTAATTTGGTTTAACCATTGGCCTGGTGTGCTACATCTTCCTCTGAGTTGAATACCTTCCATCTCTGCACGGCTCCCTGTTAAATATTTATCATTGAACAAGATTGGAAATCAAGTGAGATTTTGCATCCAACAAAGACACAAATGTTCCATGCTGAGCCCCTCCCTTAATTAAAACCCTTGGAATGAGCACTTGAGTAAAGAAAATGAAAGAACAACAAAAGTCCCCTGATTAGGCCAAACTGTATTTCCAATGCCAATGTAGTTAAAAAAAAAAAAAAAAGGTAAGAAACAAACAGTACTACAAACCTTTCTCTTCCTTTTTCAATTTTTAGGTGATATGTCAATTATCTTTGCTTCAAAACAGGGCATCAAAAAGTGATATACTTATTAGAACAAATTTATTTATTTGATTAACTCTTTAGTTTTATTTTGGTTGTGTGAGATTAGTAGTAGAAGACAAAAGTGTATTTGAGTATGGAAGAGTTTGGTCAAATAGTCTTTCTTTTCAGTTACACTGGAAGAAAAATGCTCTTCTTTTTACCACTGGCTTTTGTTTCCATGTGTTCAGCAGTGTGAGCCCAGGTTCTCCCCAAGAAGGCACAGATGAGAGCATCTTCTAAAGGATAAAATTAGCTCCGTTCTGAAGGTTGTATCACTCATTGGCCTGTTTTCTTCCCTGGCACTCTGTTAACAGATCAACAGACACTAAAGCTACATTTTGGAACTCTTCCAAAGCTGAGTTCCAGCTCCGGCCAGGTAGAACAATGCATAGCAGAGTCGTAAGAAACACAATGACATTGTAACGTTCTCTGTATTTGACATGATCTCTTCTTGGTTTTGAGAAAAATTGTCAATCTTGTTAAATCACTGTAACTAAAGCTCCTTTTCAGAAACTCAGAATGCAAATCCTCTATGAAGGGCATTCCTCTCCACATCCCTTCCCCTGATGGAAACTGAGTACGGGGGAGGCTATTGTGTGTCTGCAACACACACGTCCCCACTGACATTTCTGGAGGTGTTCACATTTTGCCGGGTTCCAGCTTCCCTGAGTGCTCTTTGCTGATGTCTCCTGAGATGTGCCAGTCCCACCTGGTTCTGCTGGGAATCTTGTTACACCTGCTGCTTAGTCCAGGCTCCTGCATTCCTGACACGTGTTCTGGGGTCAGAGACTCACAGTCTAATGACTTGTAATCGGAATCACAAGCCTTCATAATGAATGAGGTCCAATAGCAGAAGGTGTTTTATTTTAAAAAGTTAAGATTTTTTAAAATTATTTTTGGTCATAGATCTTAGTGGCATGTAAATTCAGACCTGCTTCATGAGGTAACCCCTTTGTCCAATTAGCAGCCTCTCCTTGCTCCCCCTGGGGCTGAGATACATTCCAAGACCCCCCAGTGGATGCCTGAAACTTTGGATATGCCAAACCCTACATATACTAAATTTTTCCCCATACGTACAGACCTATGATAAAGTTTAATTTATAAATTAGGGACATTAGTAGATTAACAATGATAATAATGAAATAGAACAAATATCACAATGTACGGTATTCAAGTTATGCATGTGGAGTCTCTCTCTCTCTCTTAAAACGTGTTATTGTACCATGCTCACCCTTCTTTCTTTTGTGATGAAGTGAGATGACAAATTGCCCATGTTATGTGATAAAGTGAGGTGAATGACGTAGCCACTGGGCCGTAGTATCAGGCTACTATTGACCTTCTGACACATTTGAGGCACAACAGTGAGACTGGCAGGAATTTGTTTTTCCTTCTTCGCAGTTTCATGGACAGAAGATTCGTTCTTCCCATAGATCTTACGAACCTCATGATTTTTTTCCTTTCCTGATTAAGTTGTGAACTTCCCCCTTTTCACTTACAGGGATCACTTTGCAGCTTCTCTCTGGCACATTCGAATGGCAGCACCCCTACTCCTGTGCTTTGGGGGCCAGTAGGAAGGAAAGTGAAGGTGACTTGAACACCAGCACAGTGATTCACGACAGATGAGATGATGACCTAGGCTGCTTAGTGGACCAGGGGACAAAGGGTGAGTCACATCCCAGGCAAGATGGAGTGGGGAGGCACACGCTTTCATCATGTTACTCAGGACAGCGTGCGATTTCAAACGTGTGCATTGCTTCTGTCTGGAACGTTCCATTGAATAGTTGCAGACGGTGGCTGACCGTGCGTAACCGAAACTGCAGAGGGTGAGACTGCAGATAAGGGACGACTGCGCAGTGCCTTCTGCTCTAAATGGAGGGTCATTAATATTCTGACGTCAGATGCAGGACAGATGTCAGTTATAACTTTTCTGCCAACAGAGCTGTTATTCGGGCGAGAAAGAAATGGACACAAATTGATAAACAACTATCCAGCCACATTTTCCTCCTGCAAATGAAAACCATGAGTCAAGGGTAGGAGAATGGTATTTGAAGTGACTTTGAGTTAACTTCCTAGTGAGGTAAGTTTGAGTCAGCATTTCTTTCCGAAGGCTTTAGGCTAGTTCTGTATAAGATTTGTATAGATTATTGCACATAGAGGATATTCAACATTAGCATTTACTGTAATTAGCACTCTCCCTGCCTAGTACATTTCCTGACACACCGCAGGCACACAAAAATATTTGTAAATTGATGAATGGATAGCCATTTCATGGTGTGGCTGCCTGGAGGTGGAGATGCTAGAAAGAAGCTATGAGTTCAGCTTCTTAAAGGTCAGGAAAATAAAAAAGAAGAAAGAGAAGGACGGAGGAGTGAAAGAGCAGAAAAGGAATAAGAATCCACAACAGAGAAGCCAGAGGAGAAAGTTTTCAGATTTCTCTGATATTCATTGTTTAGTTTTTAAAAATTTTTTTAAATTTTTTTTAGAGAGAGGGAGAAAGAAAGGGAGAGAAACATTGATGTGAGAGAGAAACATCAATCGGGGGTGCCTTTTGCACACACTCTACCCAGGGTCTGAAACTGCAACCCAGCTATGTGCCCTGGCCAGGAATCGAACTGGAGACATTTTGCTTTGCAGGACAACAACCAACCAATTGAGCCACAGTGGTCCGGTCTCACTTATTATTCTTAAAAATGTTTGCCTCTTTGTAAAAATGCCTGAGTGTTTCGCTATTAACTACAATGTCTTGCTATCGTTATTTTGTTGCCCTTGTTAACTTTTCCTATTCATACCGGGTTGTTTCTATCTTTTAACAACTCAAGCATATGGAATAACAAGTCAAATTCCTGCAGTTTGGAATTAACAAAATTCCGAATTGCAGGAAGCAGAGGCTGGAGAGTAAACAGTTGTTCTTGCCTATTCTTTCCAGAAGCTTTCTAACATCAAAGATCTGGGGTTTTTTTAAACAAAAAATGATGATTTTTTCACACCCTATGAGATTTCCAATCCATATGAATCTTTGGCTTTGGAGTGCTTCCTTTCAAAGATCAGAAATAAGACAAAGAAACAAGACAACAAAATTCACAAAACAACAACAACAACAACAAATACTCATATTTTTACAGGGAGGTCTGGAAAAGCTCAAAAGAAGTGGGAATTCTCTAATGATGCACAGAAAGCAATAATTCTTCCTTTGCTGACCTTGGTATTTACAGACTACCATGGCCTCTGAAGCCGGGGCAGCCCCTTGTAGGCAGAAAGGTGTTTTGAGGCTCACAGCACTCAGCAACCCTTCCTCACCAGTTCGCTGCTCAGAAAGCACCTGCACTAAATATTTTTATGCCAAGGCCACGAACATCCAGGGAGTGCAGCTGTCCTCAGAATTTCTCATTTCTTACCTGCCAGAGCGAGGTCACTGGGTGGCTGCACAGATGACTGTGGGATGGATTGCATGTGGCAGGGCAAGCCGAAACCAGGAAAGAGATCGCACTGAGCCCCTTACGGAAAGAGGCTGCCTTCTTGCTTAGGCAATTCACAGAGCAGGTCGAGCCAGTGGGCTGTCTTCATACATTGTGAAAGGCTTCCTCTCATCCACCCCGAGTTTTAGGAGTGTGTTAACACATGGGTTCGCCTCTTTTAGCTTTAGAAGAACTATTCTCATGTGTAGTATTGTTTCTTCATATTAAGATTCTGAGTCCGTGTTCCTTAGCTCTGCAAGCCTCCAATCTCTACGAACCTGTTTCTTCTTGAAGGTGCAAAATTGTCTCTGCCTACCTCATGAACTTGCTGCAAAGGTCCAAAGAAAATAATAAATGGGGAAATGCTTTCCAAACTAACATACTAGGTGAGTGTAGGTGATGAGTATTGACTCTGTATGTCATACATACATATTTCCCAGAGTTTTCCAGAGGACAAACTGGGTGTCTGTGAACTTGGAGCTCAGTCCTCCTGCTAATTTACACAATTGAGACCCAGGCCCTGCCGTGACATCTACTTCACTGGAAAGACCTCTGCATGTGGGACCCCTGAGGGGACGGCTACTTCGAAGGACAAAGTCCACTGCAGGAAGAGGACAGGCACAGGACCCCTAAGAAATACGTTACAGCAAATTCTTGCTCCTGGTAAACTGCCGGAAGATTTCCCCATGCTTTTGAAAATGCTGTTTATTTCCATTTCCCTTTAAAACCGCTTTTCTTCCAATGTTCTTTTTCAGTTGCACATTTTTCAACTTTATATTGTAAGTTCCTCATTCTATTCTTGATCTTTAATCCATTTTTTTTAGATAGTTAAATTTTTATCTCAAGGCCTGTAGTCTTTTATCTTAATTTTTCATTATCTCTACTTTCACTGTGCTTGACCTTTATCTCATCAGCTGCCTTCCTGCTCTCTACCTTTTATTTTACATCTAATCTATTTTATCTTATTATTTTTGACTTTTAACCTTTTAATTTTATTGGAATTTTAATTTTTTATTTTTAACTTTTTCTGGATTCCTTTTATTTTCTCTCATACTTTACTCTCAGTATTTTAGTTTTAATTTACAATTCATGGTAGGCTATAGAGTCCTTATTTTAAAGAAGAAGAAAGTGGAAGTCTTTCTCCTGTAACATTTATCCTTTTTTAAAATTTGCTTTTATAATGACTAGCACAGGGGTGGCTATAGGTGTTCTTGTATCAATGAGAACCTGAGCCCCGAAGCCCCGAGGAGGCGCCTCCTCATTAGTCTGTGTTGGTCACGCAGCTCACACCTGAATATCAAGAGATCTGGAAGCTGAGCCTTTTCTTGTCACTCTGGTACATTTGATTTTCTGAGTAATGTTGCTTCCTACCATTTATCCCTCCAATGCTTACATGAGTTTTTGTGTGGTTTTAATCCTTGAGCAGAAAACTTTATTTGGTTGCCTCATCACTGAGGCCTGGCCCAGCCCACATACACTGTAATATCCTCCATTCCCTATAGGAAACTCCACTTCCAGTTAGATGAATAGAGATAGTCAGATATGGCACAACGCACTCAGCTGGGAATGGCTGGTTTCTTGAATCTAAGGTGCACAGTAAGTCAAGAGTTCTATTTCTTTAAACTTAGGAGACTTTTAAATTTAAATTGAGGCTTCCGAAGTCACCAAACAAGATCACGTGGCTAGTGTCCACACAGCAAAAATGATTTGTAAGCCAAAACAATCAAGGCATGAGAGTCAGTCTAGGCGACTGCAGTGATGGGGAGTGGACGCCAGTAGTGTTAGCACCAGCTTCCAAGTTACAGGCCTTTACAGCACATGGAGGGACTGAGGTCTGCGAAGAGTGTGAGGAGCAAGGACCCAGCTACACACCCAAGCTCAGGAGTATGAAGTGGAAGAGACCAAGGAGCCAGAGCAGAGAGAGCTTCAGGGGAAGCAGCACCCTCCTCTTTGAGCTCAACAGCGCAGCTTGAAAGCAAAGCATGCAGAGAAGCACCTGAAAATAAAAGACGCGGGACTGATGAGGCATCATGTCACAGGGCATCGGGAAAGGTGTCAGGAGGTGAGAGAGGGCAGGAGATAGATTTAGGTGAGGGGCTGTCAGAGACTAGGGACTGGATGGAGAATGGGGGAAACCGGAGGGAGTGTGGAGTGTCTCGTGGTGAGCGCCGTTGAAAGTGTTAGGGGCACTGAAGGGATTTACCTAGATGGCCTGTCTCTGAGATGGTGGTGGGCAAGCTGAGAGAGTTCCAGAAGAGACAGTGGAGACTCATCAGGAACACCCAGAGCTTTAGGGCTTGGCCCTCTCCATGTTCCAGGTAAGGACAGTGACAATGGGAGCTGGTTCCCATCTGTCACCTCTCACCCTGAGGAGGAATATTATGGGCTGGGGAGCACCCTTACACTGTAACCTTATTATAGCTCCCTGGGAGTCATTCGCACTCATGAGTTAGATTTGATCGGTTAGAGAAAGGACAATATTTAGATGTGCGAGGTGGATTTCAAAATCTCTTGGTGACCCGTGGTTATCTGAGGACCTTCAACTCTGTCTTGGAAAAGTATCTGAACAAACAATTCACTGA